>NC_143565.1:8547500-8847500 GCF_054136105.1 Typopeltis vanoorti | reverse complement strand
GTGTCTTACAGATGTTTCACCTGCAGACGTTGTAGGTTGTTTGCAGGTGAACAGGTGAGAGGATTTGATTATTTTGAGTATTCCATTGCATAACTAATAACTTGAATAAGCTCATGTTTCTCTTAGCCTCAATAACTATCGCCAGACTGAACAAGAAAAAGGATATTAATTTATAAAAATAATTAAATTGACAAACCAGACCTGCTTTTTCATGTATTATTTAGAGCCAAGACCGCGTGTGAGAAACTTTAAACATTATTAATTTATATATATATATATATATATTTTTTTTTTTTTTTGAGATTAGGCTGACAGAAGGTTAAAAAAAAAAGGCTTCAGACATATCGGCACAATTTTGTAGTAAAATTATGCCGTTCCAATAACGGCAGAGCCATTCAATCCTCATTTTAATGTATAGTAGGCGATAATGAATATTTTCCGTGTGTTAACTTCCTCTAATGGCCACATCTGCAGTTTTTTTCCATGCTAGATATGGTGGCTGCAAGTAATTGTTTTTCATTTGCTTGGCTAAAAAAAAAAAGACGGTAATTATCGAAAAATTAGAGAAATATTAGGTCCATTAAAGTTAATAATAAGTAACATTATTCAGGCTGTCTTATTTTGGTTTAATAAGTTCATATAATACACATAGTAAAACCTAAGCCGAGTACTGAAAAAACAAGATATTGGGGCCATATACGAGGGTGGTCTGAAACGTTCTCCGCCTCAACCATAGATGGTAACACTATCGGCACGTTTTTTTCTTTTTTTTTTTCTACGTTGGTACATTGTAATAAGCATCCATGTGAAATTGCGATTCATGATATCAAGTAGTTCGTTTTATACAGCTGTCTGAAGCAAAAGTGTTGTCCCTTGAAATGGATAAAATTGAGTATCGTCCGGTTATAAAATTCTTTGTAAAAGAAGGTTTAACGCCAAACGAAATTCATTCGAAATTCATAAACGTTTATGGGCACTCTTCTCCTTCGTTTTCGACAATTAAGAAATGAGTTGCCAAGTTTAAACATGGCAGTACCAGCCTTCCACGTGAAGGACGTCCAAAAAGTGTAACACCAACACCAGAAATCATTGATCAAGTGCATGATATGGTATTGGATGACCGGCGAGTCAAAGTATGTGAAATTGCTGACACTATAGGCATTTCAAAAGGACGTGTAGGATATATTTTGCATGAAGAATTGCAAATAAAAAAGCTTTGCGCAAGATGGGTGCCGCGCTTGCTCACAGCAGATCAAAAACGCACTCGCATGAAAATCTCTGAACAGTGCTTGGAGCGTTTTAACAAGAATAAAACTGATTTTGTGCGTCGATTTATTACTATGGATGAGACTTGGATTCACCATTACACACCAGAATCCAAACAGCAGTCAAAACAGTGGGCAGAAGTCGATTGTTCAGCACCAAAGAAGACAGAGTTGGTTCCATCGGCAGGAAAGGTCATGGCATCGGTGTTTTTGGATGTTAAGGCATTTTGTTTATTAATTATCTTGAAAAGGGTAAAACAATAACCGGGGAATATCATTCCGATCTTTTATCTTTTAATCAGACTAGACAAAAAAATTCGTGGGAAAAGACCCGGTTTGCAGAAGAAAAAAATCATCTTTCATCAGGACAATGCACCTGCCCACAAAAGTGTTTTGGCAATGGGAAAATTAAGAGATCTGTTGTTGGGACATCCACCGTATTCCCCAGGCTCCTTCTGACTTCTATCTCTTCCCACAACTAAAAATCTTCCTCGCTGGTCAGCGTTTTTCTTCGAATCGAGGAGTGATTGCAGCTGTAGAGGGGTATTTTGCAGATCTTACTGAGAACCACTACAGGGATGGGATAATGGCGCAGGAGCATCTCTGGAATAAATGTATTAGTCTTAATGGAGATTATGTTGAAAAATAGAATTAATTTTGAAATTATAAATTCGTTTTACCATTGTTAGGCCGAGAACTTTTCAAACCACCCTCGTAGAAGCGGTTATGTTGATAACATTTTTAATAATTACTAGTATTGTTGTTATTTGTTATCTAATGGTTCATTTTCAGAGATGAATTTATAAGCTCAATCTGAACAGTTAAAACAGTCACATCATGAAAACAATCTTCTCTAAATTTCATTCAACCTCCTACCAAACTTCTTTTTTGTATGAGATGTTTTTAAGAAATGTCACTTTTTTATTTCAATAAATTGCCGAAATCGATTGAGTGAGGTGATCTCTGGCAGCGTTCATTTTCTTCTCCCTCATTTACAATCCCCTCCTCTGCTTTGTTTCACTTGCCCAGTGAGGTTCTAATTTTGGTTGAAAACAATGCTCCCGTTAGAAGTGGATACTGATAAAGGGACACCTACAACCCTTCCCCATTCTTCGAGTAGGCTGAAATTTTCAAGAGAATTTTGCAACGTAAAGAAAAGTGTCTTCTATTCCATGAGAATCAGTTGAAAAATGCGATTTGTAGAGGTATCTACAGAAGAAGTAATCCCCTATTCTTTCCCTTCTTCAGGGGCTGAATTTTTCAAAAGGCCATAAGCAATCAAAAACATCTATATTCCAAATTTGATAAAAAGAAATTGAACAATATGACGCTGCAAGGATGTTTGAGAAGGACACAACTTCTCCCCCCCCCCACCTTCAGTTTTGTCTGATTAAATTAATTTTTTTAAATTATGAATTGGACTTAGAGCTTAAAAGTTTGCTCACTGCAACCTGTTAGGTACTTTTGCTGAATAAAAGACCCAACATTCGCTTAATTTCCGAATGACTATTTATTGTTTGAAATTTTCTATCTTCGTTTATGCTCTCATTAATTCAGAAGCCCCCAGGACCTTCCATTCAGATTATTTTTCTCAAGTAGCTGACTTTTCAGATTTTAAAGATTTAATGTTTTGACATACTGTACTTTGATTTTCCATTCACTTTCAATGCAATAAGATCGTATGATTTTCATTTGGGCTAAGAGAAGGTAAAAAATCAACATGTCTATCTCCTTTCTTAATCGAAGATGATATAATCTCTTATTGATGTTCATGATGGCAAATTTGTAGTTACGTAGTTTGCTTTTTTCTTTCAAAGGTGGATCCATATAACCTCTCATGTTATTTCAATCGTTCGTTGTCAAGATTAAAAATCAGTGATCTGTTACTGCATGCTCATAAGTTGGAGAGAATCGGAAACGTACTTACGTACGTACGTGTGTGTGTGTGTGTGTGTGTGTGTGTCAACTACGACACGAGCAAGAACCCCCCCCCCCGTCCTCTCTGTTATCCTTAGAATTAAAACAGAGCTTCGAACATTTAAGCCCAACATTCTATTAGCACAGTATCGACTTTGTTTTTGTGGTGGGAGGCCGTTCAGTTGCTATGGACGCCACCAGATATATAACTGTTGTCAATGTGTTAGTGTTTCCATGCCGTTACTGGTGTTGTGTGTCTAATATACACAAGAACAGTTGTCTTCATCCATATTTCCTGTCTGGTTTTAAATGCCTGAGTTGCGGCTGCTAAGATAACATCTAGAAAGCTGTGTTGCACGCAAATGAATAGCATGACGAGGAGTTTTTGTCATGATAAGTGTGAGGAAATGTCCGACGGTATCCATTAGTGACAATGAGTGCTTTCAAAATGGATATTACAACACAAGGTAAGATATCACATTATTTATTTATTTTACGAAGTAACTGGAAATGCTTTAGATGGATGGTGAAGCTAGTTCATATTTTCCCAACCAAGAAAACGAATATTATGGGTGTGGTGGCTTTATGGTAACTGCCCCAATATTTCACTATCTAGAAACCACGCATTTTATGTTTGATTAACATCCAAAAAAAATTAACGATAACAATAAGCAAAATATGGATTTCCCGGTATGGAGGCAATTGTAGGCGCTAATTTCTAGGAATATCTTCAGGTGGCACACGAATGAATTTCACTCTTTGGTATCGAACCATCACTCTGCTTACTGGAGGCCTGAAACGGCTAATACAACGTCGCGTTGCTCTGCAGCAAAATAAAGTAGGGCGTAGTCTCGCCAGGGCGCAAACTTTTCATCTATCATAATATGAAAATTACATTTGTAAATTCAAATCAACATTTTGGACAACACGAAGTAAAAACTCTGACGCTAAACTCTGTAGTTGTTCTACTACAGAGTTTAGCGCCAACTTACGGGCTGCACATGAATTTTTAGGGATTTTTTTTTTTTTTTTTTGTACAAAAGGCTTCGCATGAGTTATTGTCTTGCCCGTTAAGTCCTTATGTGCGCATATAACTTTGCTCAGGCCGGATAAATTTTTTTAATTTGATATTTGATATTCTTGCGAAACTTTCGCCCACACGTTTCTCTTTTGGTTTAAATCGGAGTTTAAATTGCTATAAAAATTGTCGGATCCGTTCAATTGTGGCAAAATTACGTAAAACAAATTCTTTGTCTCAAATGCATAAACCAATAACAGGTTCATTTAAGATTAATAAAAAGGGGAAAAAAAAAAAAGCTAACTAAGTTTAAAAACCACACGTGATATTAGGAACGCGGGGAGTTAGGTGACAGGATCAGGCAGGCAAAATTCAAGTTAATGACATGACAATATGCCCATCTGGCAGCAGTGAAAACAATCGTCAAAATAATATTAAACAAAGATGTTCGTTGTTGACTTTAGAGCCTCCGTAGCTCAGTCGATACGGTCTCATAGGTAGAGGGGGGGGGGGGGGTTTCACTCGGAAACTCGGGTTTTTCGTCCCTCAGAACAAGCAAACCGGCCCGTGAACACACAGGGATTTACAGTCATATAAAAATACATAATCCCTCATTAGGATGGCTCAACCAGTCCTGAGGAACGGTGGGGGGGGGATCCCCATACGAATACATACATACTGTTGACTTTCATCCCCTACTCAGATAGGATGATGTTATTAAAACTGAATGGTCAACCACTAGATATCAATCCTATATACGTCTCTGCCCCTTCTGCTGACAAGAATGACACCGAGATCGAAGAATTTTATGATCAATTAAAAGAACTAATGAAAAATACTATTAACATCGTCATGGGTGATTTCAATGCTAAAGTTGAGAAAGGTAGAAATGGAGATGTAGTTGGCGAACATGGACTGGGAACAAGAAATGAGAGAGGACTCAGTCCTATTCCATTCTGCCAAGAAGAGGAATTAATAATCAAAAACACATGGTTTTAGCCTCCATCCCGAAGACTATATACTTGGCGATCATCACAGGTTAATAATGCAAATATAGTAAGAAACCAAATTGATTATTTTCTAATTAATCAAAGATTTCGAAGTTCCATAAAGAGTACAAAAAACTACCCTAGTACGGATATTGATTCTGATCATAATGTACTGGTGACAGAGTTAAAACTTAGACTGAAAGCTATATTTAAGAAACATCAACAAAAAAGGTTTGATCTAGGAAAGTTAAAAAAACAAGTCAAGATCTGAATCAAGAGATAGCACTTATCAAGAATGATGACATCATGAGGCAACCCTCATGATGTCATCATTGAATCATGGGATAAATTAAAATCTATCTTCATAGAGAAATGTACCAATACCTTGTGTCCTGATAGAGCAGTAAAAAAGAAAGATTGGATAACTGATGAAATTCTTTCTCTCATGGATCAGCGCAGATCATATAAAAATCATAGTCCAACAAAATATAAAGAGGTTCAGAAAATTATTAAAGACAAGATCAAAGTAAAATAAATCTGGATGAATGAAAAATGTAAAGAAATAGAAATTCTACAGGAAAAGCATGACAATTTTAATCTACACGAAAAGCTGAAAGAAACCTCAGGTATATTCAAGAAAAAACAGTTCTGTATCCTTCGAAACAAAAAGGGGGAAATAATATCCGAAAAGGATGATAAAATACAAGAATGGCTGAAATATATAACAATAGAAGAACTGTTTACTGATAACAGGCAAAACCAAGAAAATACTTATGAACAGATGGAAGGTCCATGCATTCTAAGATCAGAGGTAGAATGTGCACTAAACTCAGCTAAAAATGGTAAAGCCTTAGGCCCGGATAGAATACCAGCAGAAATAGTAAAGTTATTAGAAAGTGACAACATTAATATATTCAAGCTATTTAATAAGATCTACGATCCCTCAAGACTGGCTGACAGACATCAAACAGTGGAATGGCATGAGCTCTGAGGGACTGTTCAGAGTGGCTGAGGATCGCTCAGAAAGCAAATGCCAAATCAATCTAATGAATCACGTTCTCAAAATGTTTCCGGAAATTAATCAAAAAAGAATATACAGAAAGTATGAAGACACCATCACTGATACCAAATTCGGCTTTAGAAACGGTTTGGGAACGAGAGAGACTTTATTTTGTTCTGAAATCGAATTTCAAAATGTAGTGATCAAGACAAGGAATTATTCATTTGCTTCATCGACGTCGAGAAAGCATTTGACAAAGTCAAACACACTAAAATAATTGAATTATTAAAAAGAATTGGATTTCATTGTAAAGACAATGGAGTCTATAATAATGTCATCAATTTGAACGAAAAGGCATCTTGTTTAAGTTGATGACATTATTACAGACTCCATTAACATCAGACGAGGAGTAAGGCAAGGATGTTTGCTGTCACCTCTCCTTTTCAACATATACTCAAAAGCCATATTTCAAAAAATCTTAAAAAGAAGACAGGAAAGGATTAATGTAAATGGTGAAACCATGACTAACATCTGATATGCTGATAACACAGTTCTCCTGGTTGACAATATTCAGGACCTTCAAAATCTTATCCAACTAGTGAACGAAAAGAATGAAAAAAATGCGATTAAGAATAATATCACCAAAACTAAATTGATGTTCATAAGCAAGAAACAATTCTTAATTCAGCACTTTCTTTAAACAGGATACAAATAGAAAGAGGGACAAAATTTAAATGTCTTGGATGCTGGATAAATGAAGAATGCAATCCAGAAATGGGAATAAAAGTTAAAATTGAAATGACAAGAAAAAGTTTTCTCCTGATGAACTGAACACTGTGTAACTGCAGTTTAAATTTAGATCTTTAGAGTACGCATGGTTAAATGCTATGTATGGTCTGTACTACTATACGGTGCAGAAACTTGGACCTTGAAGACAACATCAATAAAAAGACTTGAAGCCTTTGAGATGTGGTTATACAGACGAATGTTAAAAATCTCATGGGCAAAAACGTCCAATCAAGAAGTACTGGAACAAATGGGGAAATCACGTGAACTTTTAGACACCATAAAAAAGAAGGAAAACTCTATATGTTGGTCACCAACTTCGTAACGAATAATATAAGCTACTTCAATTGATTATAGAAGGGAAGATAAATGGAAGAACAAGACAAGGAAGACGAAGAAAATCTTGGCTGACAGACATCAGACAGTGGACTGGCATGAACGCTGAGGGACTGTTCAGAGTGGCTGAGGATCGCTCAAAAATTGCTAAGGTGGTCGCCGACCTCCCATAGGAGATGGCACTCAAAGAAGTTTAAAAAAAGATAAAAGCTATCATAATTTTAAATTATTCAGCGATAAGAATGGAATAATAACACAAAAAGGGTATTTTTGTGTGTAATCTAAAGCTAGATTACACACAACTAATTAAAAATATCGTCAGAGCCAGCTTGTTTAAATACGTTCAATCAAGTTGTTCAGAGTTGATCGCTTGTCGATATATCCGTCGTTTTCGCGAGAAACCGACGAATAGGCTTCAAAACTACAATTGTGACAAATTTAGGTTGTTCACACGTTTGGAGAACTGATCCAGGTGGCAGTTAATTTGCATTCTAGACAGATGTCTATGTTTTACCGCTGTTAATGATCCTATAAATGATTGGAATAGTTCAACATATTTTTAAAGGATTGCAAATATCAATTAAATCATTCCAGACAGGCTCCCGAAATATATTGCATAAGGACGGACAAAAATATTTTTTGTTTGTTTGTTATTAGCGTAAAATGCATCTAAAAATGAGTTCAATGGATCTGATGGTGAAGATCATTGCACGGGTAGGATATTGATTGGAAGTCTTTCCAGGCTTTTTTAAAGATTAATTATGAGCCTGTGAAGCGTTAAATTCTAACAATGTCACAAGCACGTTTGATGTAGGAAATTTCATTCTGCGAATCTGTTATCGCCTGATTTCGACATTAGTTCATTCTATTCATCATAACACAACCGTGTATACGATGAAAAGAATAAATGAATGTGATGTAATGTGTCCACGGTAATAAGCGTCAACGTTGCCCAAACCCGTGAAACAGCAGATAGCGTGCATGTTATTTCCAGGAAATTCCGTATTAAAATGAAGATCTTTCGTTTTCCTGACATTTCAACATATTTAAAATTTTGCACACCAAAATGACTTCTTGACATCCCTCAGCAGCAACTATTACAATGAAGTTTGGTATTATTAGTGTTATTATTATTATTATTATTAATTTTCTAATGATTTAATCCACTTCATTACTTTTTTAGTGTTCCCTTCCCACATGTACACTCACTCCACCAAAGGCAAACACTGATGGAAATCGATCTAATATACTAATTGATTATACTAAACAATTTGGTATAAGAATACGAACTGAAATGTGAGATTGAACTGAAATGTACACAACTGATGACACTAAAAAATACTCGTATATCGAATATTACAAAATGCTAAAAAGTATTTTACGAGGGAAGGAGAGGAATGTTCATATTTAGCTCTCGGTCTAGTCTATCCCCAGATTCAGGTTGAGTCGCTCAGATATTCTCCAAATCAGGTTTCTGCTTAATCATCCCGCTTCCAATCCAAGTTCGACCTTCCTGAGTATCCCTAATCTACATCCTAGCCCTCTCAGCCTGCAGAAAATTAATCCCGTGAGCTCGAATCATTTTAGAAGACCCCCCCATTGGGAGTCTGTTGTTGTGCACTTCCTTCACCGTGTTACTAAGACGGATATTTCTATTTACCGAAGCAGACACACTTCCGTCTAGCTCATGTTTAGCAACCTTTGAACAACCTTGACGAAAGTTCCTTCCATCGCAGACATTTCCAGCCCAAGTATCCGTGAATGCCACAGCTCTCGAATGATTCGAATGGAAGTTGTCCAGGGGCGAATTCTCCATGCTTGCTGCGCAAGCTCATTAATTGAGAAAGAAGTACTATTTATTTGTTAATAAATGCATGCATTTATAAGCATTCCATTTAGGCTTTTAGTTTTGTAAACAGAAGACGTCTTAAGCTTGGGCGGTAGTAATTGAACTTTGCGTTGTGTATCGAAGGCCGATGCTTGCTCGTCTAGTCGAAGCTATCTTGGCTTGCTCAGTTGTAGGAGCTTCCGGGTCCTCGCTGCAGCACGGTGATTTCATGCGCGCGCATAGCCATTTCCGCTCTCTTCACGTCGTCTTAAACACAAGGCCTTACGCAGTCAAAGCAGCTCTAGCCAGTGGGCTTCGGCCAGCCTTTACAAGTGTGCGTGTTGCTTGGGAAAATTAAGTTACAACCAACTTTTTATGACGATGTTATTGACCAGTTCATAAAGAAGAACCGTAGGGTAGAATTTGTATTCAAGTATTCATTTTTTCTAAATTGAAAAAGATAGAGTATCATTTGTAAAATAAATGTTGTATTTGTATGATTAAATGTACATAAATTTCTAAATATAGTTTTAAATGGTCAGTAATTCATTATTCCGCTAATCAGACTTCAATCACACCTCTCACTCCCTGAATGATAACAAGAACAAGCGTGAATTTCAAGACCAGTATTCGCCCCTGAAGTTGTCTGACAATTTCATTGACAATCACTGACAAATTCAGCCTTTGTATCTTTCGTATTGAAAATCATTTCCATATAATGGGACACAGAAAGATGTGTCTTGAGCTGATCAATATTCTCACCAGTACTTTCGCTTCAGACTTGTACTTCGTTCTAGAAATGGAGTTTTAACTCCGAGACTGTGGTTTTTCAGCAGTGGAAGAAGTCAAGGCCTTTGCATTAAATACCTTCCAAATATCATATAAAAAAGGTTCTTCAAAATTTTGGGGAATTCCCTAATAGAGGTAGCATGCAACCATGTCATCGTGTACGAGATTGTATTTTGTTGTCTAATTAAAACCTCACTGTAACTTATATATTATGTCTAATTATGATTCTTTAATAGTTTATAACTAAGTATATACAGTACTATGTTACGCGAGCCCTCATGGACAGATACATTCATTTGATTTTGTGGTGACCTTATCGCCTAAATTTAATTCTGCTGCCAGTATGGCCCCAGCACTTGGTTACCCGCACTGCACAGTTCCTTATATTTCATTTCCTCGACATATCAGGGAAGATGTCTACAACTCGAAATACATCATATTGTTGTGTATTAAAATATTAAAATTTCGTCGAATAATTTCTTTTTCCTGGCCTCGGCCAACTTTGACAGAGGCCCAGGATAAATGGCGTACAATAGTAACGTTTATTTTTCTGAAATTGTGATATAAATTTCAATGATGTTATTTAGAATTATGTCGGGGTAGCTAAGGTATGTTTAATGCAGTGGTGGCCGGTGAAAATTTTAAGTGGGGCTGTTACATATACAAAGTAAAAAATAAAATAAAAATAAAAATAAAAATACATTTTTTTTTCCTAATCAGTAACCAATTTATTAATAAATAAATTTGCATATTAAAAAATTGCTTTATTAAAAATATTTCACCCTCACCATGAACAAACACCAATAATAAAAGTTTTGCATCTCACAGAAATAACGCGCGCATGCATACGATACACTCCCAAGCAAGCAGTGTTGATTGACTTATAACAGCCCTTCCCAAACTGTGGGCCGCGGCCCCCTTGGAGGCCTAAGTTTTTGTTGAGGGGTGCCGTGAAATAATGAAAACAAATTTAAAATGTTTTAAGACTAAGTAGATTTTTTTTATTTTAAAAGAAACGTATTTAACTTTTATTATTTCTTTTTTGTAATTTTTTATATTTTAATGGAAAAATTCACACATTGGTGTTGGTTCACAAACTTTGCTTCCTGCGTATTTCGGCGCTTAATGAATATTAGTAAATATTGTTTATTCATATGTTTCATTTCAAAGCAGTGGTTAATTGGATTTACTTCGAATGCTCTCCAGGGAAGCTCCAAATCTTCCTGTCCCTTTCATCACACAGCGTTGGTAATCAGGGACTGTTGATATTGACTTTATATACATATCAAAACTCGTTTTATATTATCGCTGTCATCCGAGCTAGTTTTCTGTTACCAATAAAAGTTTCGCATATACTTCACACATGAAAAAAAATCTTAAACAAGTTCATGTGAGGAGATAGTAACTCCCTTGCAGTGGTAAACAACACACCCTCCCTAACAGCCACTATACTGCAGAGGCAATCAAAACAAGTACTTTTATTATGCCAGTGAATAAGGTATGAGGAGTCTGTGTAATATATTTCTCAACAAATAGTGCAATTAGAGACAACTGGGATAAAAACACACTAATTAATGAATCACATGTCCCCTCATACTGAAACTATGCTGTATAGACTGAAAGAAAACCATATGTTGCATAGGCAAACACATTATCTAACTAAAAACTACTGTTATTAATTAGATGTGTGTGAGTTCGATTTCCCAAAGCAGTAATAAAATTCAACCGAACGTGTTAAAATTCGTAAAAATGTTCAAACTAAGTAATATATATATATAATGAATGTTATGGCAGTTTCCCATATGGAATTCGGTTGAAGAGAGTTAGCATTTCAACTCAATTGTCAGCTATGCTTTTATCTTTCGGTTGCGCGATCTTTTGTTAATACCGCACCAATCATATGCACGTTTTAATAACCTGCCTTTGCTGTTCTGTTTCGCGTTAGGCTTAATTACTGTAAAGGAAGAAAAGTCACGAAAGAGGAAAATGTTCCTGGTCGGGGGATTCCCTTATTCAGGTAATATTCACTAATTTCATGTTATGAGTCTGTGGTGTGCCAGTATCGGTAAGTGGTGATATTATTTGATCTATTCTACGTTCAAAAAAATAACCCTGAGATGGATAAGTGGCTGATAAAAAAATTTAAAAAAAATCCCGCGAACAATCCGAAGAAGCAGAAACAGACTCAAAAAAAAAAAAAAAAAGGACAGTATTTCATATTTTACCAGAACAGCCCGCATCGTCTTCAGAACCAAACGGTAAGAGGCAAAAAATGTAATACATGAATTTGATTTTTGCAATATTCGCTGTGTATGTTTTGTATTGAATATAAATACAATAAATATTATAATAATAAATTTATTATTATAATATTTATAATATTAAATAATATATATTATTAAATAATATATTATTAAATAATATATATTATAATATTAAGAAATATTATAATATATCTCTCTATTACGATTTTTTTTTCGAGGGGGGCCGTGAAATATTTTAATTTTTGCAAAGGGGGCCCTGACATCCTGAAGTTTGGGAAGCACTGACTTATAACGTGCAATCCCAAGCGCAAACGAATATCGGCGAGACTGGCTGCAATTGATCGAACGTTATAATATCGACATTGTGTATTTGTTTCGTAATCTAAAGCATTAATCGAACAATTCCAATTATTAATTATTCAATGTCAAAACATAAGATGTAACCTTTGGCATGTTGTACTGCATTTATATAATGTTGTAAGCATTGTTATTATTTATAAACACAAACAAAATTTAAAATTTTCATTTTTTTTCCCCTTGAGGGTGCTGCAGTATCGCAGTGTTTATGTACGGGCCGCCACTGGTTTAATGCCTTCTAGTTCAGATAAAAAGGACTGCTCTGAAAGGGCTAAATTGAACTAATTCGCCAGTTGGTTTGTTTGTAGTAGGAAAAACCTGAATGGCAAACACACACACTAACCAAGAGTGTAGGTGGGTGGGTGGGTGGGGGCAATCCATTAATTAATAAGTAATGGGGCGTGGAACTGTGAACATTTTGTTGCGTTTTAGTGTACATCTACCACGGACCTTGACCCGTGAACAATATCCGAAACCAGTTAATCTTGCTTGAAATTTCCCCTTGAGAAAGAAAAACATTTACACAAATCCGCTGCGTATTCGTATCGCGTGAAAATGCGTCCTTAAAATGTTAGCGGAGAAGAGAACCTTTTTGTCTGGAGTGTCTTTAAATAGCTCGCGAAAGTGTGACAGCGAATATTTACCGAGAGTCCCGCACGGATCCGAGTTCAGTAGCAATCTTCCTCCCACCACAATGCCCGACTCGTGGTTGCTTTCGTCTTCCCCCGAATAAGCCCGGCGAGTTTTTGTCCGACAAACGTTCCTCAATGATGAACGCAAATTATTTATAAATATTTCCTCACGGGCAACCTTGTAACTGCGCCACGTTTTCGTTTGCACGCGCAGTCCACTCCGCCGAACAGGAATTCCCAGATGGGCTTTCAAAGAGTGACACACTAAACTGCTTAATGATCCAAGCGGCAGCCGCAAAAATCCTTCACTTTTGGAATCGCGCGAGAGATGACGAAAGGCTGGCAACAAAGGCTCGCCGAGCGAAGTACGGAGAGGGGAGCACAATGCGTCAGAACCCCCGGGGGGTTTGTCTTTGTTAGCGGCACAGAGAAAAGGAAGAAATATTTGGCACACGTAACTGCGAGCCTCTGGAGACGGGACGAGGAAGAAATCTGGTGGCGATTACACGAATTAGAGGACTGAGGAAGAGGAAGGCGTGTGCGCGCGCGCACACACATCTCTGTTTCTTCTTCTTTAAGAAAGGAACGTCTGCAAAATATTTGCATGAAGTTGTGTAGTTTTGTTCTCACCGAATTGGAGGTTGTTTCGTCAGCAACTTTACACCTCATCAGAAAGGAATTTCACACTCGGATGGAGGAGATTTTACCTTGATGTTGCAATAAACAGTATTAGTTACGTGGGGAGAGAAAAAATTTTTTAATTATCATCTCTTTTGGACTACTGAAATAAGAGAGCCAAAAGGTTTTACGTCAGCGATGCATAATTATTCAAATTAAGTTTCATACCGAATATATAGAAACTATAAAAGTTTCGGCGGATCCAAGCATAAGCAAACCTTTCATGACAGGGGAAACTCGTAGTAAAGATGGAACAATCTCCGAAGTGAAGCCTTTTGGCTCTCTTATTTCAGTAATTCTTGGTGCCTTTTGTGATGTGAGACCTTTTTTTGGCAACTCGTATGGTAAAGTATATAAGTTCTGCATCACTACAACCTGAGTATTTATATTTACATCTGGGTCTGGCTACCACTGATGAGACCTCAACAAAGGTCGAAACCGGTCTGGGTAGTGACCCCCCCATAATGTATAACATCAAACATATCCGCTAGGAGATGTGTTTTACATTATGTGAAATACTAAGGATAGTGATCGGACCTTGCTCCACCTTTACTACGCGTTGCCCCTGTCATGAAAGGTTTGCTTAAGCTTGGATCCGCCGAAACTTTTATAGTTTCTATATTTGGCACGAAACTCTTGTGGTTTCTCTATTCGGCTTTGAAATAATGTTGGATTCAATATCCACTTAATTTGAATCTCTTTTGGACCTTTCTCCTTCCTGCTTCACAACATATGACAGACTTCGCAATTTTTCTCCATGTCATAATTAAAAAAAAAGAAAGAAAGAAAGAAAGAAAGTGTTATATAAACACGCCTTTAAAATTTCATTTTTAATTTTGTAACGTCGCAAGACACGCAACCAAACAATCAGATTTGTGGATTTGGCCAGCTTAATCAGCATCCCTTAAGTTAGAAGAGAAAAACATAATGTAGCCTTGACTAGTAGCAGGAATTCCAATTTAGTTAGGAAGTTTGCTGTAATTAGATAGCAAATGAGTTTCATCACTGAATGTGAAGCCATCACCTTGCTTACTGAAGTGGTTTGACGGAGGTCACACCAAAGATCAAACTTCTCGAACCAACTTTTACTTCTATTTCACTCAATCTATTTCTGCCCTCCGAAATAGCCTTCCACCTTCTGTCTTCCTCCAGTTATTCAAAAGAAAAATATATTAAATTTTTTCTTTTTTCTTCTTATTGGATGTTATCGCATTTTTTTTTTCCATTTTGAATGACATCGGAGCTTTTTAAACCCTTTTTTGGAGTTCCATAGCTGAGACGTGGATTTTATGAGATGGGATTCAATTTAAAAATCTCATTTTGAAAAGTCCAAAAGACATATTTGCTTTGTAGAGTCTACCACAGCTTGAAATATTTGCCAATGTATACAGAAATGGTTGTTTCAGACTTCCAAATATTTGGGAGAATGAAATCTTAAGACTTACTTCCTGCTCCGTATTTAATTAGGAAAGGAGGGCTGCTGGCCTAAATGGCTGAGTAGTCAGTGTATCTGCTCTAACTACTCAACAGGTGGCGGTTTGAATCCCTCATGAGCGTTGGTGTTGAAGAATACTATTCAGGTGGGAGGCGAATTTTATGATCCGGTGTGAGATCGCAGTCCCAATTGTTATAGGAATGGCGATCTCGAGAACAGAGTTTCTGAATTATGTAAAAATAAAATTAATTACATAAATAAATCCTTAGTTCAACCACAGTACCATTGTACTATAGATTTACAACAAAATGTCGACAGTGGTTCAGATAAAAAAAGAAAAAGAAATAGTCTCCACATACTTTAAAAGTCAGTCCGATAGGTGTCGTTTAAATTATGCAGGATACTTATAAAGATCGAGTTCTGGTTTCTTTAGCATGCAGGAGTTTGGGCCAAAACACATTAATGAAAAGTATTTCGTGTTCGTTTCAGATGCCAAATTTTGTAGAAATGTGAACTGGAATATTTATGAAAGATAAACTTGATCTTTTCAGCGAATCCAACTGCAGTCACTGTACAAGTATCAAAGGTATTCTTGTGCTGAATTTTATGACAAATATCCTTGTGGTGGCAAACCTCCAAACTACATTCCGAATGAGTGGGAGGAGGGGGGGATGGGATCCTGACCACTGCTAAGGAGTGTGCACACACCCTACTATAAAATCTATTCTGCGAACTCCACCGATTCCAAAAATTCATAAACACGTTTGTCTCCTTCGTCAGGATTAGCTTCGTAGATCTCGGGGGGGGGCTGTGAAATTGCCAAAGCGGTTATTTCTGGTGTCATTACTGACTGCTGGCGGCAGGTGGATCGTGTCGTCCCGGCAACAAATTCTCTCTACTAAATAATGCGTGTGCTCAACGTGGCCGGACTCCGCAGTTCTGTGTACTTGACGATGTAGATGAATCAGAATAACAAAATACCGGAATTGGCTCGAAGAAGTTGACGAAGAGAAATTAAGGAATTTCTCTTCGTCCAACTGATCGGTTCGAGTTCGAGTTATGCAGTGAAAGCATCGCGCATTGGCACACTTCGAAGGACAAACTGGATTAATCGGGCTCTCTGTTTGACCTTGGCCATTTATTAAGGAACCAGTCTGGCAAGATTCGTATTGGTCTGCCAATGTTGTTCTCGAAGTATAATCCATCGCCCGCTTTTCCATTCACCTGTCTAGCAATTTGCGACGATCATTTTCTTTTTCAGGAATTCTTTACGAAGCCGATTGTAGCAGAATGTATCATTTATTCTTATGTCTGCATACTTTAAAGATATAAAGCAGTGTCAGGCGCGACACCGCTTTATATCTTAATGCATTATGAAAAAAAAATTATTACAGAGTTCCGCATTAAAATATCTCCAGATTGTTTCTAATTACCTATATGTTTGCTAAACGTGCTTAAAAGGGTTACTATGGCAACACACTTTGCTCCAAGGAGAAACGATATGCAGATACTGACGGCAAGTTAATGTGGTGAAGAATTAAATTAAGGGGATAAAAATCCCTTATTATTTTACAGCCAGTATGCGAAACTCTAAGATTGAAAGCTACTCACTGATGAGACCTCAAAAAAGGTTGAAACCGGTCTGGGTAGTGACCTCTCCTCATAGTGTACAGCAGTATTACATCTCCTAGGAGCTGTGTGTTTTTACATTATGAGAAAATATCAAGGATAGTGAGGGATCTTGCTCCACCTTTGCTTCGAGTTGCCTTGGTGTGGTACTACCAGGTGGTCACTTACACTTGGATTCGCCGATAGTTGAAACGAAACTCTTAGATCGTAGTTTTCAATCTTAGAGTTTCGCATACTGGCTGTAAAATAATAAGGGATTTTTATCCCCTTAATTTAATTAACTTCGCCAGAAAAATAGCCGTTTGGCTTTTCATCTTAGTTATAATAGTGGTGAAGAGTTTTTATTATTATTATTATTATTATTATTATTCGAACAGTAGACTTCACTCAGTTACAATTGTTAACTTTGAAGCCCATGCCCACTGTGTGTGTGTGTGTGTGTGTGTGTGTGTGTGTGTGTGTGTGTGTGTGTGTGTGTGTGTGTGTGTGTGTGTGTGTGTGTGTGTGTGTGTGTGTGTGTGTGTGTGTGTGTGTGTGTGGTAATTAATTGAAAAGATGAGTGCTATGACTTCCAGAGGTTCTGAGTCCGTGTCCAACTTAACATCACAATTTATTATTATATTATTATTATTATTATTATTACATGACACCTCCAGAGAGAACAAAGATCGCCCCTGATGGATTATAAGACAAAAATATAAGAAAATCTCCAATTGCTATTTTGTTTTTATTACAAGAGAAACATTAATGCCAAACAATTACATAATAATATTAATTAAATGTCTACTGTACGGGGATATCGCACAATAAAACTGTTTTTAAGCTCTTCTAAATTTAAATTATAAGCTATGTCCGCCTCTATCGATATAATTGCTAGACCAACCGACCTCTCTTGGGTCAAATAATTTTTAATCAGTTTAAGCTTGGAAAAACTTCTTTCCGCACTTCCTACGCTAACAGGAATTGTTAACGTAGCCACGGCACCTACCGCAATATGGCCGAACGAGCGCCCTTATTAAGTCGTGCCGTGAGGCTGCCTCTATGCTACACCCTGTCGACGGTGCTGCACTTGCTTCTATATAATATAGTAAAACTACCTTTGTAATTTCCGTGTATTTGAATTTTGAAGTGAATTTTAACTGCCCGCTTTAACACGAGAGAAAAATAACTTAGGTGAGCATTGGTACCCGGTTTCTCTGCTATCATTTGAACAGGTAATTCTCATTTCATACCAAACTTTCATCTTGTTGATGTTCTTGATAAGAAGAATGAGTACTTTCAAGATACAAAAATATGATTATTTTTGTTTCTTTTCATTCACAATCGCGCATACGTATACAAACACTCCAACCTGCGATATGAAGAAATCAATGATATATTTGGGAAACGTTTTACTGACAAATAATGTTTTTTTTTATTATTTTTATTTTAAAGTTTCACTAATTCGCTTTTGGATCTGGTGAGAGAGTCAAATTGTATCAATAAAGGAAAATTTATGGGGAAAATCCCTGGGTTGTCCACCAAGTGTGGCAGTACTGTTGATGGGCGAAGATCAGGAAGGGAAAAGAAACTTTACAAATAAATCCTCTAATGCTTTTTTACTAGCCAAACGGATGCCTTTAAACCTAACTTTCTGAAGAGTGGTAAGCAGCCATTTCCACCCTTAACCGTCACTGATAGTTGGCCCAAGGCTATCAGTGATTTCATAGGTATCTGGGAAGGAGAGTGTGGTGATTAACTGCCGACATCTCGTGGTCCCCATTTATTATCGTCTAAAATACAGTGGGTTTTCGTCCGGGAGAGGGAAAACTACTTGTCTGCGCCAAAGGTCAATTAACTCAGGAATTGGACGAAAGGCCTAAACAAGTTCTTCTAGTTGGCGGCCAGAATCGGACTTATAATGGTCTTTCGTCTCTACTGATATGAAAGCGAACTCAATTTCCACTAATATACTACTTCCCCTCACCACTTTTCTCTAAACTCGTTGAGCAGTAGTAACTATTCACTAACCATTCACAATTTTCATTGACAAGATTTTCTTCGTCCTCATTCATCTGGCTTGCTGCTGTTCTGTAGAATGATTTGTCCTTTTTCATTGCATTCGTTAACAATTATCGAAATCCCACGCGACATTAACTGAACATCTGCGTGAGACAGCATATCAGTGAGGAGAGAAGGATGATCACCGATTGACCGGAGAATTTTATTTTAGTGCATTAACTGTCTTTCTTTCATTTGGCTGCATACTTTATATCCCTTAGTAAAAAAAAAAGAAATATCCCCCTATTTAATTCTATTCTATTCCCTCAGCCATACTAGGGAAGTCACTGTGAACAAGGTGGTTTCCCGTTGCCTTCCTTGCCGTACTATATCCTATGACTGTATCCTGTATGTTCACGGGGCTGGTTTGCCTGATTGCGGGGTGAAAAACCCTAGATAAACTGGTGGAAAAAACCCTGCTGTCCACGCCCAACTTGGCCGAAGGGAATCAAACATAGGACACTCCTTCCCCAGGCATATGGTTGCGAAGCGCAAAGCTACTAGGCTAATCGCACGGACCCTGTTTAATTATAAGACATTAATTGGTTTTTAAATTAAAAGCATCCCTGAAAATCGAATGCTTACTAATATCATTAAAAATGAATGGACGAATTTTTATTTATTTATTTTTTTTTTTATTCTGAATCTCTCATAATCTGGAAATTTTGAGATACTGGATGTCTTAGATGGTGAACTGTACAGAATTTAATATAGTCGATTCAAAAAAGAAATACAAACACGAAGTTTTATGTCATATATTATATTTATTAGTATTATATTTCAGTGTATATTATATTTATTAATTGTGTGGATTCTTCTGGCCGTCTGTTTTAAGAAAAACCCGAATTTACAGAAGAGAACCCCACCATGTCCATATATGCCGGATAACTCACCTTGAGTTGAACAGTCTTTGTAAAGGTTCTTTGCATCCTAGAAGAAATTAGAACCCAGTATTTCAATCAAAAGAAATCTGATGGAATAAAGTGAACAGGTGCCCCCATGGAACACAGATTTGAAGCACGCCAAGTGCTAAGAAATTTCAGGTCTCGTGGTTTTATTGAAAAAAACACCTTTTAGGGTATTCGATAAACTTTTAACAAACCTTTGCAATAACCGAGGAAACATCCAATTTTGCTATCACATTTTTTATTTAATGTTATTATGTATATATATATATATATATATATATATATATATATATATATATATATATATATATATATATATATATATTACCAAATGCAGATATTTCGATATGAAACAGACACACCATCTCAGCATAGAGTCCCATTTCAGCGCTCATAGCCATTGTTATAGCTATGAGCTGGATATATGAGCATAGCACTTTACCAATTAGACGTTCGATGACCAGAGGAAGATCCATCAGCATGCATTGCTACATTCAGAAGTACTCTACAAGAATACTAACTATCACAATATTGGAGTCTAACCAGTGATAGACTAATTTGGATTAAAATTGTTGATAGGAGATTACTAACAATTTCAACTTATTCGTATACCACTGACATGATATCCCGTAAATTTGTAAGGGTTGTAAACTCCTTTGTAAACTCCTTGAAAGTACCTATCTGGAACTCGATGGTAATTATGACCATGATATTGGGAATGTGTTTCTTTTATTTTGTTTCAATTTTTAAACCTTAGTGACAGTTGTTGAGAATGAGAATTTCTCCGACTTTCGGCAGAGATATACAACTTTTCACCATCCATTATGTCCTTCTGCGATACCGAATGATTTCAAGTGATGCATTTAATATGTTACAGCCACCCACAAAAACAGTGCTGATATTCTATAGGTTTAAATATTTCGTAGGCAATATTCACATAAAATATGAACATAAAGAACACTGGCTAAAGCAGAACCACAGCGACTACGATGTCTTGTTGGAGATAAACCCCTAACTACTGGCTTTGTTTGTTTGTTTGTTTGTTTGTTTGTAACTGAGAGGCTTTAAGTTCTTAAGAAAGCAGTTGTGATTGACACTAATTGGGAGACGAAAGACAATGATCTGTTGTAATTGACGTCAAGTCAGGCTGAGATTATCGAGTTGTTCGAGGCGATCCGATAAGATGGAGATAATTCTCAATGAATCGAAGGCAGAACACAGCGCATAATATTCCTGTTCTTACATCACATCTATAATTATAAAAGGCATTTATTTTCATCTGGAGAAGCTTTGCGGCAGTCACTGATTTTATTATATTTCACGTCAGCTGATCTGGGCGGAAATATCGGTGACGAGGGCTGCAAATCGGGTCAACTGCTGTCTGTTTGTCCATAGCCAAGGTTATTCCAGGCTGAAACGATCAAACCCTTCCTGTCCTAGTTAAGCCTGAATTTATCTGCTTGCGTGGTCGAAGTGTCTCCTTGAGAAGCACTTAATTGGCCAAGTGGCAGTGCCGACTGCCACAGTTTTTCCGCCTCCTCAACGTACGTTCTGTGGACTAATAAAATAAGAGTTTCATTTTTGCATTATCCGCAAAATCCCCCCTCTCTCCATCCCCTTAACAACGCGGAAAGATAGTATAATGGAATGCAGTGTCTACTCTGTTGTCCTTCAGTGACACTAAAAAAAACAATAATCTGATAAAAGGGCATTTGGAACAGACGAAAAGAATCAACACACACGAACAGCGAAATCTAGATTTCCCATAAGCACATTGATTACATTTTTTATTAATTCAGAATGGGTAAGGAATGTTTCTCAAAGAGGGCGCTCTGTTTGTGTAATGTCGTTTGTATAATAATCGCAGCAAATCAAAAAATGTACACGAATGTCTGATTTTTGAGTATATGAAGAGACAGCGATTATGCCACACCTCCAAGAAGTCCAAGGACTCATCGAAGGATGGTTATGAAATTAGTAATTTTATACGAAGTATTTTAATAAAGTGTAATAAAGTTAACGTGCGAATAAATGATTTTTTTTAAAATTATAATATGGGGATGGACGCTAAAAAAGATTTCCTTGGTACGGGGCATACACTGCTCTCCTAAATCTTTTTACCTCGCAGTTAAGTAAAAAGAACTGAAGCTAGTAGGATACGGCACATAACCAAGAAATCAAGTTCTCAATTCGCTCGGCGTTTTGAATTCAGACGATGTTGTACAGGACCGTAAAGGCACTCAAACATTTTACAGAAATTTCTTGCTTGTGTGTCTAACTTAGTGACTGCTACGTTTGAGATTTCAATGGTTATTGCTCAACATTGGCGGGCTTTCAAAAAATTAAAAAAAAATCAACACATAAAAGATTTGCCGGGACACGCAACAACAACAACAAAACTGTCGTGGGCACGCAACAAAATTATTTTCATAAATATATCAGCAATTTTGACACGCACACTCTCGAAAAGATTCTCGACCTCGGTATAATAAATCCACGGTAATTGGTATTCTTATTCAGTAAGCTTTACCACTAATTTGTGTCACGTCAAAGATTATTCTGACAGAATTTTCCTTCATAACCTTTTGAAGGAGGATACTAATTTTAAATCGTACCAGTTTATTATCATCTTGACAACTTCATAGAGTCCAAGGACTCATCGCAGGAGACACTCCATACCACACAACCTTACCGTCTACGATACTCACTCCACCATCAACATTATTCTATCTACTATCCAGTAATATACCATCTAATCCATCGTCTACACACTACGTCATCTACTGCCTACAATTAGTATTTTATCTGTTAACTGTGTGTGTTCTCCGTTCTGTTTGTCTATTATGTGGGACATGGAAGGACTAACCATATATAATTATTACAATTTTCCATAGGAGAATATCCTGTAGGATTCTGGACTAAGGGAAAAGAGATTGTCGGAGATTTAACCTTGTATAAAACAGCTCAATCTCCATTAATGGAGACAGTGGAGCAAGGAGAATGAAAATGAATGGAAAGACATCCTATTGGCTTATGCTGATGATATCGTTACCCTTGGAGACTCTTTAGAATGTGATACAAACTACTTCTCATTTAATTAAGGTAAGTAAGCCTATAGGTCCTTATTATGAAAAGACTACATTTATCTGCATTTCAAGTACCAATCAAGATCGATCCAACTTGGTTATCAGTGATTATATCTTTGAGCAAGTGCTTTCTTTAACTATCTAGAAGTAAACATTAACAGCTACAATGATACGCATCAAGACATGGAGAGAATTGAGAAGGCCAGTCGTGGATATTTTGCAGTTTTTCTCGTAGGTCTAACTTAAAGGTTGCTAGGTTTGAGATTGAGATTGCAATCATTATTGCTTAACATTGGCGAAGTTACCGAGTCTCCTTAGTCGAGAAGGGTTTTTTCTCGCAGTCTATTTAAGTTATCTACAGCCGATATTTCACTTATGGTCGTGAAACTTGGTCAACAACAAATGGAGATAACAGAAAAAAAGCGTATAACTTTTGAAAGAAAATCATAATTTTGGACAACTTGCAATCAAAATACTGGGCTACATGACGAAGACATAATGAGAAATCACGAAACCTGTTTCAAAGACCTAACGTTTTATTTGAATTGAGTGGTTTGGTCACATTTGGAGAGCAGATGACCAGTTAATCAAACAAGAACTTACAAATAAAATTGACAAGAAAAAACCTACGGGAAGACCCGAACACGATGATGGATGTGGCAATGAAACACCTGTAAGACAACTTGATGAAAACTTTATTCCAGATGCAGCCTATGACAGAGACGGGTGTAGTAATGGCAGCATTTGACCTAAATGGTCTATTAAGCTGTTGTTGAAGAAGAATTCAAAATAATAATAATAATAATTAGACTGTACTGAGTTCAATATTCCTAAATTAGCGACTGACTGAAGAAACAGGAGGCTCTTGGTGCTACTGAAGAGTTCGAGATATGACAGGCAGGCCTCAATAACTGACAGATGCCTTCTCTCCTCAATTGAGAAGAATTTTACCTCATCTCGTAATCAAACGAATCTCCGCGTGTAGATTCAAACAGCACCAAACAATTCCATAAATATTTCTTCGTATGCAGAGTAGGAAGCCATGAATTTTTGGGTTGCGCATACCTTTGTCAACAAATGCGCCAACCGTAATTACAATGTTTAGTCAGGAGAACTTATTTCACCTGAGTTGTTGTCACTGTTGTTAAATTATGGAAATGGCGGTGTAATGATGCGCCTTTGCTTCTGGCGATGCACATCAGGTCCATTGGTCGCAGATGAACGAAAAACCAAGATTTCTAAGTCCAACACTGACGTTTCTAGACAATGGTGGGTGTCCTACATCGTCTTATTTGTGGTTATTGCTCCTTGCGCGTTTTCCACATGTCACAAAGTAATGATTATGAACGTGGTTTGCAGAGAATAACATTCGATGAACTAGGTGCAAGCCCAGAGAGCTCCGACCTGAACCCAACAGCACATGTGTAGGATGAACTGGGTCGCAGAGTTGGGGCACAGGCGAGACTATGCTCTTCATTAGTTGCGCTTGCTACCGCCATTGAATCAGCCGTGTGTGTGTGTGTGTGTGTGTGTGTGTGTGTGTGTGGTAGCCACTCAATCATTTTGCGAAAAACAGTTTTTGTAGGCGTCTTCTGTAGGCTGCCCTTTCAGTCCTTGGCCATTTCAGGTGTGAGGCTTGCAATCTGCAGTATGGAGGGAGAGGGAAAGCTTGGCTACAGTAGGCAGTTCAAAATACTTCTTTTATTTCATAATTTTAATTTTTTTTAATTTATTTGTATTTAAATAACGGCAGACAGCTGTTGGAAAGGTGCTCAACTGTGGCACAGCACCGAATATTAAGACTTAAGTACAATTCACGGACTTAGGAAAATCAAAATGCAACACACACACACACACACACACACACACACACACACACACACACACACACACACACACACACACACACACACACACACACACACACACACACAGAGAGAGAGAGAGAGAGCACTGCCAAACATTGAATATCTGATCCGAATCTCACTGTCTCCTCCTAAGGGATCCATGGGATTTTTTTTTGGGGGGGGGAAGATACTTTATGGTGCGACGATGACTCTTTAACCAACGAAAAGAAACGGTGACATCTGTCAAGTTCAAAATGCCTGGAGAAAGTGTTCGCTGAGTGAGATCAAAATGGATGAAAAGACAGGAGGCGATCTTGCGTTGACAGCGGAAAGGCCGCAGTGGAGAGAAACCGAATCTCGAGGTAAATGGGGAACACTCGAGTGTGTCGTGCAGGTGACTGTCTTCTCCGGATGTCCTCGATTGCAGTAATGGACTTTCTCAGACGCGAGGCGAACTGCGAAGTCGCCCTAACACGTCTTCTGTTTACTTCGAGCAGCCACCCACCGTGGGAGTTGCGCAGTCTCACCTGTAACGTGATTAGCGACAGGTGAAACGAAAACCGCCTCATGTTATCCCGTCCGACTCCCGATACTCTACGTCCCCCAGCCGAAGAAGTGAACTCGTCCGCCGTCAGCCAGGTGTATCGCTAGCGGAAAGTTTGCGGTGGCTTGTGCGGAAAGGGCCTCTCGAAGACTACACTTGCACGTCGGTTACTTCGGAGTTCAAGTCGGAGAATGGAACGCTACGGCGGCCATACGAGTTCGACACATCGACACATCTGGCGTGCAGCAGGCGCAGCAATGTCGAACGGATACAGCAGCGTCCCGTTAACCTGAAAGTGCCACGTTGAAGGCCGGCCGAAGCAGCTCTCGCGTTTCGCTTACAACATCGTCGGTGACGTTCGCCCCGAACCAGCTGTAACCGTAGCTGTCTCGTGTGCACGTGCTCTGTTGAACCAGAAGTGGCCAGCGGACGAGTCTGCAACGCCGTAATCGATGCGGGGCTTTGGTTTTGACCCCGTTTAGTGCCATGGATTAGTGTTCAGTGAAAACAGTGCTGTTAAACTGCTCGAGCTAGTAACCCCCCCTCTCCCTCTGAGGATACCGCAGACAAGGACTGTGGACAGTCGGATCCATCATGCCGAGGAAACTGCTAGGTAGGTTCTCTTATGCTTTTCTTAAGCCTCTTCACACACATTAAAACCCGCCAACGTGTTTGTAATTTCTGGTGATACCGCCAAACTCCAGATGGTGTCATCCCACAGCCAAACAAACACACGTTGCACCAGCACACACCCACACGAGTGCTACTCAGACCAACACATGTACCATTTACAGCAAATCAAGCCTTATTCTCTCGAGGTTCGCTAATCTTTCAGAAAGTATCGCAGCTCCCTTAAAACAACTGTTATTTGCGGGTTGACAATACCCAATAAATGCTTTGTCGACGGCAGTTATTTTGAGTCGTAATCATATCGAGCTGTTATTTATATGATGGGTCCACTTGGGGGATTGGCCACAAACAAAACAATTACGAGAAGAATGTGTTAGCAGTATATTATGTAATTAAAATAATTATAAGCAAAATCTGAACCAATGACATGGAGTTTTAAAATTATTTTACATTCTATTTTTTTAATTGAATTCTTATTAATAATTTATTCCAATTAACAAACTTATCAACAGCGTTTACTTTTACAAAACTCTCGGTCATTCAAACATTTGCGCTGCATTTCACCTTCAATGGAGAACCACCTTGAACAGGCAGAGAAAAAAAAATGAAAACGGGAGAATCTGAAACAAAAATGCTTTATTATAATTTCATTTTAACAAGATAATATTTTACGAACTTATTAAATTTATTTTGGAGTTTTTTTATGTGAATCCACCTCACCGTGGGTGTTTTGAGGATTACATATTTCGCAAACCCTGTTTTAAAAACCGAACATTGAACTTTTCGAACCTGCAAATAAACGCGACGGTGGTGGTCTCACACCGGACGATGAAAATCATCGTGATTCATCTAATGGTTTTCACAATCATCTATGCTCACGTTAGGACTCGATCCCGCAGCTGTTGGTTGTAGAGTGGGTAAACACTTCGACTCGGGAAACCAGTTTAACATAAACCAATAGAGGCACTGTGAGACCCATAAAACGAAAAAGAATAACCCATATTCCATATATTTTAAAATAGGACGTTTACATTTTATACATTTAATAGAGGGATAAGTTAGTGGCAGATAAATAAATAATATAAATCTGTAAGAAAAATTATTTAAAATTTTCATATTATGCCGCCCTATTATTTTTTTTTATTTATTTTAAAATTAAAACACAGCGCAGTCAAAAGACGCCCTCTATAACATAAGGGCATAGGCCTTTTCATTACAAACATTTATTTCAAATTTAGTCACGACATGCAGAACCTTTATCTACACTTTATCCAATTCAGATGAGTGAGTCAATCTTTTACGGCGAAATTTTTTGTTTCCTCCTTCCAGCGAACTTATGATTATTATTTTTTTCCTTCAAAGCACACAAACCAGTACGAAAACATTCACGTTAGGTGAAATGGAGTTGCAGAACGAAGTGTAAATTGGCTCCAGCAATAAGTTCGTATTCAATGAATTGGTCAAGTATTATAATTATCACGTTGATATAAAAAATACTGTAAAATAAAAATACTTACATTGCTCGTGTCTAATAGAATAGCAAAATAAATGTGTTTCAATTATATCAAATTTCCACTTTTGCGAAATGAAGATAATAACGAGAACCAAACGATTGTTTGTGCACGTTTCTGTTTTGTTTTTATTTTGCGTGTGTGAAACATCGACCTGTTATTATTCTGTGTCAAGCATGTTTAGTTACTCAGTCTGGCAGACTGACTTGTCAGACATTATTTTCATACTAACTCCTGGTATTTACACACAAGCGGTACTGTTTATGTAGATGCTTAATGTCAATATTGTCTGTTGTTGTTTTCTAGAAAAGTGAAAAAAAAATAGCCTTTTTATTTTTGAATAACATCTCTCTCTCTCTCTCTCTCTCTCTCTCTCAAAAACCGCAATGAAAAAGTTTAATAGTGACTGAGTTTGGCGTTGTGTATGCGTCTTCATCAAATGAACATATTTTTTTTTTTAGCATTGTAGCAGAGTAAATATTATTTCATGGTAGATAACATTTACTAATTAATCAGCGATGATAACATATTGCGTTATTTCTCTTAAACTGTTGTTTATATAATTCAATGCAAGTCTTATACTGTCTTAAGACTGTATAGGATAATTTTTCATGCACCAAAAGTACTCCACTTTTGACGTATCCAAAATTTATATTTGGGAGAAAATAGTGACTAGAGTTATTTTTTATTTAATTTATATATTTTGGTAGAATTCTTGAGTTTGTTTTTATTAAAAAAAAAAAAATCTCCTGCCGAGGTAACAGTTTTTTTTCCCCTCCGGGAAACTCGAGTTTTTGATCTAGCATAAGGCAAGTCGGCTAAAGAACATGCGCAATTAACAGACAAAAATGCGGTAATCGTATTACGTGTGATCTACCCCTTAGTATCAAATATTACCTGTGACATACTGTATGGCATGTGATCTACCAATGCACGTCACGTATGACGTGTGACCTACCGTAGGTGAGGACACATAATGAGAGGGGATAGACTTGGCTATATATATATATAAAGGCGAGCTACTCAAGGATCTACTGTAATGATAGTAAATGTCACATCGTGAGAGGAGATAGCTTGGCTGTATATATAAGGGCGAGCTACTCGAGGATCTACTCTAGGGATGGTAAATGTCAAGATGTGAAGCCAAGTATTTTACTCAATCATCAACAGTGAGGAAGGCGCAGTAATCTGGCTTCAAGAAGAGGACGTTTTTCAAGATGAAGCTGCTACGCCTCGGTGTACAAGATTGGGATGTGGAGGAGAGACATAGATGGTCATTCGAAAGAAGGGAAAGCAGGATGGGACCATCACCAGCTATTCTGGGTTCAAATGCAAGAGGAAAGGGTGCCAATCAACGCAATCGGTTCGTCGTTTCAACAGCTTAGATAGCCGTGACCGAGCTCACAGCAACTTTTCTGTACGGAGTATTTTGGAGGTTGCGTTTCTGTGGTGCAGCGACCTTTCTATTGCACAAGTGGAAGAACTTACTGGTCACTGCCACCAAGCGATAGTAGACTGGTTTAACCTCTGCCGTGATGTCGACTTTGGAACAAGAGAGACAAATGGGAGGACCTGGCACGGTTATTCAGATGGATGAAACTCTACTTCGAGGACAGCGAAAAGGCAATCAAGGGAGATTGCTTCTCGGGGACAGTGAAACTGCACGTGTGGAAGATGTTGGCAGTTACGAGAAAGCTCTCCTTCAGGAAGTGCCTCCTGGAAGAAATTACGGCAGAAGGATGGAAGGGCCGTGGGTTTTTGGGCTGGTCCAGAAACATTCTGATCGGATTGTTGTCAAGCGTCGATTCTTTGTGGTAGAGCGTCGAGATAGACAGCCTCTTTACTCCATTATCACGGCGGATGTTGCACTTGGAACCACCCTCCATTCTGACGAATGATTGGCTTACAGAGGCTTATAAACTCATGGCTCTTACACCAAACTGTAAACCACAGTGAGAACTTCGTTGACCCAATAACTAGAGCACACACCCAGCTAATCGAAAGGCTGTGGGGAGATCTGAAACTGAAGATGTTGAGAAAAATGCATGGGACAACCCCCGACCTTCTGCCAAGGCACCCCATTGAAACTTGGGCGCGAACTTAACCCAACGAACAGATTTGAAGCATTCATTCGAGACATCAAGGCTAATTCGGCAATTAATATATGCAAATCCTGCCAATAATCTAATGTAATTTATACAGGACAATAAAATGTTTCGTTACTTTTAATTAGTACATTCGTTGATATATAAATTGTACATACTTGATATTAAGCGGTAGGTCACACCTCATACTTCATACTAACGGTAGGTCACACCTCATACCCAAAAATGTTATTCAGGAGTGGTACATGGCGTAGATGTGAAATGAAGACCTTAGCCTATCCATGTGAATCTCACCCACAAAAGGTTGTAAGCCTTTGGTACATAGTGCCATGGATAGGCTAAGGATTTTAATCAGGCTAAGTGCAGAATTCTCAGATGGTTTAAACATGTGAGAAATCCCCTTTTGCGACTGAACACGATACTTGAAGGTAGATTCCAATTGGCTGATGATTTTCATTCACCACCTAAAGGAATTTTCATGCCTACAGTAGGGTTCGAACCCATAACCTGTTGGCTGGAGACGTTATCCACTCGACCAACTAGGTCGCCAATTTGAACGTGTGTGTTCTTCCTCTGGGAACATCTACTGTTTATTTAAAGCTGTGAAGCCGCATGTCTCATTTTACTGGTGAATCTCGTTTAGCCTGAGGATGTTTTTTATATTTTGGCCACCAAGAGTACAATCGAAGCATTCAAAGTAAGTACAAATATCTCAAAGCAATTTCTTCAAATCAGATTGGTTGTGTGAGTTAAATTTAAGCAAATAGGAAATTTCTGCTGAAAAGACTCGTTGAGATTAGGTTTAATATACAGTATTTAGAATGGAGAGTAGTAGTACTGCCGTAATACTTTAGTATTTGATTTATTTATATCAGTTTCAAAATACTCTCAATATTGCCTATCTCAAACTGCTCCAGATCTACAAACGCCAATTATAATTTTCTGCTTACTAAATATTTTTAATGTATTACGTTTATAAACACATAGGCTAGGCAGGAAGTAAACTGTTCGTCAGGAAATGTCTCCCGTTTTAACGTACGGAGTCAAATCTCAAAGCAAACCTTAGCGAACATTCGGACTGACATGAAAACACAAAATCAAAACGAATTTCCATTTCTGAGACACTCGAGAGTGGGCCTTCATTCCTTTTGGAAGCCCACTCGAAGCAGCAGACTGGTTTCAGCAGGACCAGTTTGTTGTTTTAATTGCAAGCTGGCTTCGCTTACAGACTGGTTACTCCGTAGATAACATATACGGCAGACTCGCTTCTTTGAATACGTTATGAAAATTTTATCATCCACCTGAAATATGGCATTCAAATTTTGTTCTTTCGTTTTTCGGTAACCCACGCGATAGTTTTGCTGAGAGGCGGCTCGTGCATAGTCACTGCAGAATCCCCAATTTTTCTCGATATATAAATATATTTATTAATTTATTTATATTTGCTTGTAATATTTAATTTTATCATCGACAATCCTATACCTCTTATTTTGTATAAAAAATAATAAAAATCCATCTTGTAGCACTTAGGAGGGCGCTAGCAGCACTGTGTTTACCACAGTATCATATTGCTACGCGCAAGCGTATGCACGACATAGTGAGATACGAGCTATTAGCGTAATGCGGCAGTGTCCGTCGGTTGTTTATATGCAATTTGTGCCAGTAGTAGAGTGTTCGTAGTGCTTATCGTGTTTACTCCGTCTTACTTATTTTATTTATTTTTTATTTACTTATTTAACAAGGATAAATTAGCTAATTTTAAGGATAAATTGCCTACAGAAGAAATAAAATTGACCACTGACGCATATCCCATGATCAACAAAGAAAAACTTGAACCTGAACTTCGAGTTTTCTACAGTAGACTCGACATGCATGATTACTGTAAATTAATTGACTTGTTAAAATTTATAACAGAAAATAATTTACATTGTGTTCTTAGTGAAATTACTGTATTGATAAAAATTCTCTTGACAATTCCTGTGACTACATCAGAGCTGTTTTTCAACATTAAAGAGAATAAAAACATTTCTGAGGAGCACTATGAATCAGGATACGTTAAATGCATTTGCGATGATTTCAACGGGGAAAAAATTCTTCAACAGTCACACAAAATCAAGGAAAAAGTTATTGACCTTTTCACTCGAAACAAAACAAGAAGAATGGATTTTATTTTAAAGTAATTTTGAATTATACCAAACTATAATTTTATCGCTAATAAACAATATTTTTTCATGTTTATTTTATTTTTTTAATTTTTACCATAATTTTGATATTTTATCCAAACACGTATACACTGTACTTACAGTGTGTATGTATATTTCGAAAGTTGCAGCGCCCCCACCATCTGAAGCCAGGAGTCGCGTGGCTTAAAATCGTGGGTAAAACCCTGTAAACTTCACGCGGCTCGTGAAGTTTACAAGGTTATTAAGTCGTTATATACTGTAGATTCTAATACTATGACATTCGAATTACCAATTTAACTTTTTGGTTTATTTTTAATTTTATAAAATTTCTCGTAAAGTTTATCGAGTTATAAAATAAAAATGAATATTTCCATTAAGTGGTGGAGGTGGGCGGTAGTTGGCGTTGATGGAGATGATTCGTAGTAGAGGTTCGGTGTAGTAGTTGAGACAGTTGTAGGTGTCCTCCCGCGATGAGTCTTCGGACTCCTTGGAGGTGTCACGAATAATAATAATAATAATAATAATAATAATTAAGAGGTAAGTCATAAGTCTTTAGAAGAAAGACTATTAATTTCTTCATTGATCATTCCAGCCGATCGATTTCGTATTAAATAAATGCTGCCTCACATGAATATATTCTTGTTCGTGCGATCAGTATGAAGTGAATATGAAGCCAAAATTATTAAAATTATTATGATCAGTTTATAATTTATTGAACTAATTACGTAATTTTCGCCACCGAAATTAATAATGTACAACACTAAGCTGTTACATTCTTTCCAACTTCCAGGTGGGAAAAAGGCGTTTAATTTATCTTCGCTGATTCACAAATACTTTTTTTTTTATTGTTTTTAACACATGAAAAATTATCGCTGTGAATTTATGCGTAGTGCAGGGGTTTTCAACCTTTCAGACTGTGCGGGCCGCATTAAAAATTTCAGTGAAGCCCGCGGGCCACTAAGCTATACTGCAATATTTAGAATCGTAAGATGCTTTCCAGATTCACAAAGAACGCCGTGCATTTGATACTTTACATAAAAATAAACAAACTCAGCTTTAAGAGCATAGGTAGAAGTTGGGTTCATGGTAAGTAAATACAATCAATACTTGAAAAAAAAAAAAGGTAATTTAATGAAGAAAACATTAATTTTGTACAATGTCAATGTTTTTCCTTGACCAGCTTGTCGATGTTGGCATCAATGCTGGAAGTCGCTATGCGCAGAGTATTCTAGAGATGTTCGTCCGTAATCGGATTGCTTGTCTTTGACTTCACATGCTTCATTCTGGAGAAGAACTGCACACATAAGTATGTGCTTCCTAACAAAGCATGCCGGCGAAGATTAGGGAATGTAGTCTTTATAAGATGTAATCAAGGACACATTGAATAATTTTTCTTTCAAAGAAGAGTTGTTTTGGAGTTCACACAGCTCCATTTGTACTGAGCCAGCATTGACACTAAATGGCATTGAAAATAAATCTAAAGACTGTTGGTTACGAAAATAACTAAATCTCTCTCTCTTCGAACTCACTTCGCAACACGGCTAATTTTGTAGCGTATTCATCAAGAGACGAACAGTTGAACTCAGCGAGAAGCTGAAAATGAGTTACGTCTTTTTTTGCGAGTTGTGCCTCCCAAAGTTTGAGCTTGCCCACAAAAGCTTTGATGTGATCAAACAGAGTATGCACCAGTTGATCTTTTTAATTGTAGCCGCGTATTTAGGTCATTCACATGCAACGAGACGTCGGGCACAATGTCAAAGTCTGTCATCCACTTCGGATTGTTGAATTCCGCAATCGGCTTTCCCTAGGTTTGCATGAACTGCTGTATTTCGCTCCTTAAGTCAAGGACTCTTTTAAGAACCTTCCATCTGCTCAACCAACGCACATCACTATAATGAATCACATCGCCGTGATCCGCTTCGCACTCTTGGGTCAAAAACTCTTGGAACTGATGACGATTCAATCCTCTTGCCCTAATAATGCTGACGACAGTCACAATAGCTTCACAATAGTCACATGACATTCTCAAATCCAATAGTTTTCGCACACAAATTCTCCTGGTGGATCAAACAGTGGTAATGGACGAAATCTTTTCCTTCTAGTTCCGGTTCTTTCCGTAGCAGCGCAACAAACCCTTCGTTCTTTCCCACCATAGCAGGGGCACCATCAGTTACCACACCCTCGAGGTTGGTTAAGCTGAGGTCGAAACGCTGGAGGTTTCTTGGCGACTTCAAGAATATCAGTGCCTTTCGTCGTTCCCGTCATAGGTACGAGTGCTAGCAGTTCTTCTGTCACAGTGAATTGTTGATCAATGCCACGGACAAAGATAGCCAGTTGTGCTGTATCCTTCACATCTGTGCTCTCATCTAAAGCAAGTGAACATGACGTAAATTCGGACGACCGTTTTTTTAAAGTTCCTTCAGTGTCATTGGCAAGTTCTTCGACACGTCGTGCTACAGTTACCCCAGACAAACTCGGTTTTTAAACACTTCCTTATTTGGGCACAGAATTTCCCCAGCCGCAATGAAACACCCTTCATGTATAATGACGCACGCTTCACTCTCTTCCCTCTGCCTTTTAAACGTACCCTGCTGGCATTTTAAATCAATTTGGAGACGGTTCACTTTGTTTGTCCACACGAAGCCGCCTTTGAAGGTGATCGAAATTGGACGCATGCTTTGTCTGATAGTGTCGTTTTATATTGTATTCTTTTGATACTGACACTGACTCACGACAAATTAAATACACTAACTTATCGTCGATCGGCACAAAAAAGTACAAATTGGTCCACTTTTCATTAAAACCCCGACAAGAATAACTTGATTTACGCTTTTTACTCGTAGATGCCATAGTGATGGAAGGTGAACCCAAAAAATGATCCAAAATGGCCGTGTAACGGTTATTGTCCACTGAATATGTCTCACACCAATGAAAAAAGTCTGGCAATATAAAACCACAATAGGCTATGGCTGACAAGACGAACCTGCGCGCTTATACACGAATATCACACTGTTCACGACTGACTGACTGTGGATGAGATCCTCTTGTATTTATATGAAAATAAATAAGTATCGAGAACCTTCGAGATGTATCTGGAAGGCACTAGACAGCGCACGCGAATGAACTGCTGCTTCAGCCATCTACCTGCAACGTTAGTACTAGTACTTAAGTACCACTTGGCGCTGGTAGATGGCTGAAGAAGCATGTGTATTTAATATTTATTTTTATAGGATTTTATGTAAAGTATCAAATCACAGCGTTCCTTGTGAATGTGGAAAGCATCTTACAGTTCTAAATACCGCAGTATAGCTTAGTGGCTCGCGGGCTTCATTGAAATTATTTTTTATTTAATCGCGTTTTAATGTTAAGTTTTTTTTTTTTTTTTTTTTTTTCAAAATGGCCGGCAGATCATGGCAAAGAGCTCCGGGGGGCCACAGGTAGCCCGCAGGCCATGCGTTGAAGACCCCTGGCGTAGGGTGTATGTTTGTCACGTGTCAGTTTCTATAATTGCTAACGGCATTGCGATACATATTCTGAACTTTTTACATTTGAGTGCAGAAATAAATTATTGTAATCCTAATAGAAATAATTACCGTCCATAGATGACGCCACGAATGCTAATTACATGAAATACAAAATTCTGTTGATCACTTGGTTACTGAAGCGAGCAGAGATAAGCAAGTTATTGTTCCTCTTTATCGAGCCTTGATAATACCCCATCTTCATTACTATGCCCAGATCTGGGCCCCTGGGGTTTCATCTTGATGGGGAAGAGGTACAGAGGATCCAGAGGCGAGTGACCAAGATGATAGCTGGTCTATGGAATGATCCTTACGAGAACAGGATTGAAGATTTGTGGGTTACATATATTGGTTGATAGGCGGAAAAGGGCTGATATGATTGAGACATTCAAATTGCTAAAGGGTTTTTACAAGATTAATTCAGAGGAAATTTTTCAGAACAGGTCTGGTGGTGGGAGAACTAGGGTACATCCATGGAAACTGAGCAAGAGTGTAGTTAGCAACGTTAGAATGAGGTTTTTTACTTTTAGAGTGGTGAATGAGTGGAATAAGCTGCCAGAGTCTGTTGTGGGATCTATGACTGTGAATGAGTTCAAGGCGAGGTATGATAGATACTGTGTGAATGTCGAATAGTGTTCTTGATATGATGTTTAGAGCCTCCCTCGATGAGTCTAAGGACTCCTTGGAGTTGTCCGTAATAATAATAATAATAATAATAATAATAATAATAATAATAATAATAATAATTATTATTATTATTATTATTTCAGGTATACGAGTCTTGAAATACTAATGCGAGGCTAATAATCAAGTCCCTCTAGCTAATAATATATTTAAAACATATCTGTAATTAATACGCTAAAGTTTAAGCCAGAAAAGAATTTAAGTAATTTCTAATTAGTGTTCTACAAACATTAATAGTATCCATTCAGTAAAGGGCACTAAAATTATTCTGTGTGCTTTCCGAAGAAGAAAAGTTTTTGTTTCTTTATTTATTTACTTTTTAGCAGGTAGTTTGTGAAAAAATATAAATATGAATTCGTTTTAGCGGGAAGGGAAGTGAGTGTTAGCGAGTGTAACGGAAGCATCCAAACTAACAAAATTTTTCGGTGTTTACCAAACAAAAAAAAATTCATCAGGAAATATTTTCCTTGAAATATTTTGTAGTGAATTTTTAATGCCATATTTTTCACGTTAATTCGATCTAAAATTGATTATCAAGAGTGTGATTTGTTTGGCGTTATATTTATTTTTTGTAATTTTTTTATTTCGATGATATTTCGAACTCCAGGAGTTAAAGATACTGCTGCAGTCCTTTTCCAGATTCCCACGAACTAACTTCAGATTTCACGAATCGTTTATAAACTTGAAAGCTCACACTAAGGTTTCGCAATGAAGCCAACAGAAAGTTCTGAAATCGATTTTTTTCTTTCTCCAATTAACATTAATTTTTCATGTTCAGAATAGAAGGGCCTTTGATAAATCTAAAGCAACCAACACGAAAACACGGAGTCGATGTATAGTTGTCAAAGTATCTTCAATAAACTACAATCACAACTCTTGGAAATTGGAGGATTTCATTCTCTTAGTGTGTTGACCCTTGCTGCTCCGACATGACAAATACTCGTTACTTAGTGTTATATGCTAGTCAAAGCATTTCTTCAGATCTTCCTCATGGAACTTCAACCTCTTCCTTCCCACTCCGAAAACAAATTGGTTTTGCTATAGACTGTTTTGATCAGCTAAATCGATGGAGACGGTTACCATTGCGTGGTTAGCAATCGATCATAGTACTCCAGTGTCTGTTCCTCTGCCATCCTTTTAATCTCGTCATGGCACTTATTATCCATGCATTTTTTAAAATCATCAACCCAAGAAGTTCTTGGTCTACCAGGAGATGTTCCCTCTAATTTTTCCTCGGGTATCTCCAGATACCTTTTCCTTGCTAATTCTCTTAATATATGTCCTGCCACCTTGCACTTTCTCTTTATAAGTTCTTCCACGAATGCGCTTTCGGCACTCATCGACTTCAACACCCCTGTACTTTTTGTTGCTGCATTATTTGATGTTGTATCCGCTTAAATAACTTCTCCAATTTAGAGGTTAGATCATGGTACGTCGGTGTGCCTGTTCTTCTGCCATCCTTTTAATCTTGTAATGATATTTATATAAAATAAAATAAATATAAATCGTTGAATTCTTTTAACAGGCATTTGTTGGAATAAGCATACGTTTTGTGAACGTTATAACTTTCCCACAGTTCTATGGGAGCATTTTCCAACATGGAGAGATTCGTGCAAACCTTTTAATCACGCCAGAGAAAGAGGGCTGAGAAGCGTTCTTTGCCACTCCCCACCTTTCCACACCGTCTATAATCCATAACAGAAACCTCGCTCTTTTGGAACCACGGGGGTGAGTCATATTTGCACACTTCCGATGCGTTTTTAAAGCTACACGGAGAGCTGAGCGGGTTCGTCGGTAGCAGACAAATAAGGTAATCGAACAACTATCTGCCACGTGCTATAAGTCAGCGGTGCCGTGGCGAGGATACGAAGACCACGATTGAGAAATGCGAATGAGGAAACGCGAAATCGATGCGCTGATGAATCAACTCGTATGTGGATTTTTTTTTAGGGTGAGTGACACGCTCGTTTTCGGAACTTGCAGCAACTTCTGTGGTGCGTTTGTGTTACAGAAGAAATAGTAGGGAGCGACCCTGGGAGTGGTTTGTTATGACAGAACCGATTTGGTGCTCTGATTGATAAAGGAAGTCGGCTAACAGGAAGACATTGGAGTTCGCTGTTTCCATTGCGGGCAGCAGGTGACTTATTTCTAAGTCGAAAGCAAACCAGCTGCTTCTGATATTTCATTTTTCGCCGCCCTCGTCAATCGGCCATTTAGCGATCGTCTTGAAATCAAAGACACAAACACACCGTTGTGCGGTTAAATGCTTCCTCGGCTTTGGTTTCAATTAAAACAGACAACTTTGTGTTGGGGACAGAACGAACTCAACACAACACTTGGCATCGCCAAGTCAGGGGGAAGCGGTTACTTATTTCACTCCTCTTCAGAGCATGACCTGCAGCCCGTAAATCTACGAACCCGATGTAACCATAGACGAAGTTGAAGTGGGGCACGCGGGCGACCTTGGAGCAGAGACAGCCTGTGATTGGTCGAAGTGGATGAGTGACCGAGTGCGAGCGTCGTGGAAGCAGCATACAGAAAAATCGCTGACACGGCGACCAGAGGTTTCATTACAACCTTCGGTAACAGACAGCACTCACCAGTCCCTTAGCAACCCCTCCCTCCCTTTGTAGAACGCTTGTTTTCCACCTGCCACTCAGTTAGCTATTAACTTGGCTTCGAGGACATGAATATGCATCAAGGCGATAAGATTACAACTCGAGTGGAACATCTGGAGCCTTTAAGGCAAGCGTGGGTGGTTGGAGTGGTTACATGAAGTGCTACGAAGAACCAGAAAAAAAAAAAAAAGGATATGCACATATTTTTGTTTGTTTTGCAATTTCCAAGTGAGTAGTTTCTCCAGCAGTATGCAATTAAGTGTCAAATGTTCACACTGACTTCACCACTGTTCGCTTTCTTTCGTAGGTTGTGTGTACAATACAAAAACGTGTTCAATTCCTAATGTGTCTCATCAGTTTGATATTGAAAATAAGAAGGATTTATCAGAAGTTTCCAAATTTTAACTCTTAATTCTATTTCCCCCCCGCAGAAATTCCTAAATGGTTTTTAATAGAATTAACCCAAACCAGGGATAGGTATGTGGAAACTCGTACAGCGGCCATATTTTTCATCTGTTATGTACGTCCATCAACTGCAGCTGTTTAGCTGATTTAAAAGTTTTGTGAGAGCATTCGAACTTCCAACTGTATTGTAAATGCTTAGGAAACATCTCTTCTCATATATAGGATTTGAACCGAGGTTTCTTTTGCAGGCGTGCGGCGTATGGCAAATCCACTCAGCCACTGAGGCATCCGGAAGGAATGGATGCAGCATTGTTTAGAAACACACGAGGTTTTGTTTTGTTTTATCCAGTAGAAAGGATATTTATTCCTGGCCATCTGATCAGATTGATCCTCTTTGCTGTAAAAGGCACAGGAGAGAAGAAATTATGGTGAAGGTAACGAAGTCAAAGATATCACAATTTCCTGTGGTAACAAGATGGCCTTTTCTTACCTTAACTTTCTTCGCAGGGCATTTTGGATTCCATTTCCTGCCTTGCTGACATTGCGTGCGAATACGGAAATCGTCATCGTCACACTTTATTAGAAAACGAGCTCAGATCCAACGCTTTCCGTACCGAGCAATGACGTCATCAATGTTTCGTGACATCACCATTAGTCAGGTGCGTGCTGGTCCGGAGGAGTTTCTCCGAATCGCTGTACCTTCCTCCTCTCCTCGCTGCCTTCCCGGGGGCAACAGCACAAGCGCGCGCGCACACACACACACACACACACACACACACACACACGAAAACCGGTTGCACGGGGAGGTAGTGGTAGAGTTGCATGCAAAAGCGATGAAAGAAGGAAGGGTCTTAGCTGGGGTCGGTTTGTTTCTTCGGAGAAAATCGTCAAAGCGAAAAAGAAGACGGACGCGCATTGAACAGGGATATTGCACACAAGAAGGATATTTAGTAAGGAACGGGACCACTGGCAGTCCTTCCCGTGCTATTATTTTCTCTTCGTTTTACGACCGCTAAACTGGAATGACTAACATTACCTTTTTTTTTTCTTTCTTTTTTCTTGCGCACACCATAGGTTGCCCAACCCCTCATCGGAAGCGCCATTGAATCTGATATCGATCACACCACCTCATTCAGAATGAAGGTCAATCTAGGGAAGTTGTGACTCACAGACCAGCAAAAACCCTTCTAGTCTATTCTGTGCTGGCTTTTTATGCGCATACCAGATTCGGTTTATGTCCACATTTTTAGACGCTTTTCATTATTTACAATGCGATAATTATATGCTATTTACATATAATATCCGATAAAAAATTTAACATTTCCGCATTTATTTTATAAAATTATATGGAAAAATCGCAAAAAAATATTAAATTAGTTTTTTATCATTGAATCCCAAAGGATTCCAATCAAATTACATACGTGGTTACGCTGTACAATACTGATGAGTATTGTACAATACTCATCAGTATTGTACAGCGTAAAATACTGATGAGTATTTTATAATTACTTATTATTAAAAAAGCATCCGTAGTATGAAAAGTAGAGGGCGTTGTGCGAAAAGCAAATATAACATACGTAAGTTCCTGTCTACATCCGATGCTCTTTTGTCACATTTAATCGATGTGAATATTTCATGTTTGTCGTGTATTATTTTATTACGTAGTGATTAATAAATCCCAGATCATTATAATGTAAATAATATATTTATTGAAAAAATGTTCAATTTATATAGCTTTATTTAAAAAGTAAATATAAATACACCACACTCTCTCATTTGCTGGAAATTTAAAATTCAGTATTTTTCAAATTTGCACGTCCCAGATATGCATAATTTGTGTAACTTATTTGAAATACATTGCGAATAAATATTGCATAATATATTTACATAGTAATTTTATTTAATTTCCCTTGATATTTATTGTACTGTATACTTTATTCTCACATTGTTTTTTATTCTCATCAACTTAAATTTTTAAACAATAATAATAAAAAAAAGAATACATTTCTTTACAAAATGGCCAGCTTTTTATTAATTCAGAAGCGATAGAATACAGTTAAGGATATTTTCTTTATATATACGCTGTTGTAAATTTTATTTATATTTACTTCCTTAAAGTTCACCTTTTTCGTGATTGAAGAGTGCAAATTTATCTCAGATTTTCTTCGATGAAGAAGAGTTTGCATCTCTTCTATATTGGAAATACAGTACGTTCGTTCACAGAAGCATTTATAAAGGCTTCATTTTGGTGGCAAACTAAGATATTAAATAGTAGATAAGTTGTGTGATTTAGGGATGAAACAATCAAACTGTTGATGCTTTTTTAAAGCCTTGTGGTAACTTCCTTAAGGCCATGTTTTGCTGAAGAAACATCAGTCATATGTTCGATTCTAGTCAGTAACCAGAGGAAGTTTTTCAAGGTTATTTGCGGATCAGTTTCCGAATTAGTTGGCCTTTGGTGCAAGCAAGAAACGTTTATTTATTTATTTTATCGGTGTTTATAACAGCTGATTTTCGTGTTTATAGCCCTAACCGATATGGTTTCCTGAAATAATGTGATTTTAGGGTCGTTTTTTTCTTGCGAAATGCTATAAATCATCGGCAAAAACGATTAAAAAATAATTAAAAACTGCTCTACCTTCTCCCTTTGGAAAAGGCGTTACTGGATTATATATATAACCCACATAAAATGATATCGTTTATTATTATTATTTTAATTATTCCATGATATTATTACACCAGATCATAGAAGTCAAATTAATGTATTTTATACAGCACTTTTTCTGGGTTGTTAAAAAGTTCGATATTAACGATATTATTTGGAAAATAATATCGTTAATATGCGGAGTGAAGTTACTTTTCTTTTTCTATTTAAGACGCTCGAATTTTTAATGGTAGTCTGCAGTCGATTTCCTTTTCTTTCTTGTTTACATTTAAGTGTGTGCTAAAATTCTGAACCACAATGTTTTTTCTCCTCTCCAAACTATAGGATTCTCACGTGCGAAAAACAGTCAGAGACATTTTTTAACTTCTTATTTTGTTATCTCTCTGTAAACATAAATCATTTTCACCTTTAGAAAGTGAAGATCTCCAAATTTGAGCGATCGAATTTAACCCATTTAGAAAGTGGGATCTATCCCATCAAATCTCCACTTTAAAACTCCCTGAGCTCCTTTCTTCGCAGCATTCTTTGTGCAAATGAACATTGTCAATCCTGTTGAAATCGGATGTAACTTCATTATTGGAACGCGAGCCTTTGTAACTTAGTCGGTTTCGACGATACCCTTTGGTTGAAAGTCCTGGATTCGAATCTCTTTCAGTACGCGAAGAATCTTTGTTGGATCTTTTCCAGTGAAGATGTTCTACACAGCCTCATACGGAAGTGGAGAGTTTTTTCAACCCGCAAACCGGCCAGAAGAACGCAATTTACAAACAAAAAATACATTAATACCAACCGATCAATATTATTATATATTTTTTATATTATTATATTATATTCAATTTTATATTATATTATTATATGTTAATATATATACTCGTATATATAAATTAACAATATCTGGAATCAGAAGACTAATCGCGGGAGACTCAAACTATCCACACAATATCTATCATACCTCTTCTTGAACTCATTTACAGACGAAGCCTTCAAAACGGAGTCAGGCAACGCATTCCATTCACTCACCACACTCCTCACCCAGCAATTAATTTCTAGGGATGACCTCTTGTTCTTCCACCAACTGCTGAAATATTTCCCCTGCATCAATCCTATAAAACCATTTTAGTAACTTCAATGTTTCTATCACATCCCCTTTCTCGGCCTATCAACCAACCTCTGTAACCCACAAACTCTCGATCTATCAATGTAGGGAGCCTTCCACAGACCCCTCACCATCTTGGTTAGTCGCCTCTGAATCCTCTCCACCGCTTCTTCATTTTCAAGGCATCCAGGCCACCAGACTTGAGTACAGTAATCCAGATGTGAACGTGTCAAGGGGCCGCCGTACTCGTCCATACGGGTCTAACAGTCGCTGTATCATCATAAACCAACGGACTAATTATCGGAACATATATTTGCACACGAGAAAAAAATCATATTTCTTTTCTTTCTTCCTTCTCTTCTTAGTGATACAATAAAACATTTAAACGTACCTTTGAGCCTGTTGTACGGCGCATATAATGATCCACGGTAATTTACACACGTCCTTAAAGACCAAAGCTGTGGAAATTACAGTTCATATGTAGGATAATGTGAAAAATACGTAAAAGAGTCAATGTCTTATTTGCACACTGTGCATATAAGACATTGACGCTTTCAAAGTAAGAGGTTATATATTTAAATCCAGCTCGGGATGAAATTACGTGAGTTAATCACGATGTCATCCAGAGCTGGATTTAATGGATTCATTTTTTGAAATGAATACTTGCAAGTATCCGACCTTGAGAAGTACTTTTCAACTAAAGTTGAGTTCATTCTAGGTTCATATGGAGATGCCAAGTTTCTTTTTATTTTCCCCTCCCCCGAAATTCGGTTTTCTGAATACAAAATAGAGAAATTGCCCTTGCTTTTGGAATAATTTAGACCAATCCCAAGAAATGAATAAAAGAAATTAAGAAATGAATAAAAGAAATTAAGAAATGAATAAAACAAACACGAAAAATAATCCGCATCGTAAATAGTTCTTCATCACGACTGCTTATAGTCAGCTTGAGTGTAACAATTAATGGTAAGAAGGTACACTTAGAATAAAAGCTATCCAAATTTAAATTAAACGGATTGATTTTAGTAGAGGTCTTCATTTTTTTACAAGTGGCTCAACAGGTGATTAAGATGGGAAAAGTGCGCATTGGATTTTTACTTTCATTTTTAAATAAATCCTGGAAATGCAGAAGAAGAGAATTTAGAATCTTGTTAAAAAATGACACAGAACTCTTCGGGAAGGGGAAGTCAGAGTTTTCTGACTGTGAAAAATCCACGTTGGTTTTTGGGATACAATTTAAGAATACGTAAAAGTGCTCGAGGACTTTTATGGGCAGTTGTGAATCTACGAGTGGGTCTTTTGTTTTTCTCTTTTTTAAAAAAGAATAAATGTGCATTATTAAACGAATTTTTCCCTTTTATTCACTGAGCATGCTTTAACTTCCGTCAGTCTTGATTAGAGTTTAATTTGTCACGAATTTAACTACTAACTTTCAGATATTTATCTTGGAATTTTAAAAAATTTCTCAAGAACAAGTTTATATTCTTAGGCTGAAGGCTTTGAAGCCGAATACTTAAATACGAACTGGATTAGCAAGTTTTTTTAAAAGATGTGATTTTTATACACACGAAACATTTTATTAGTTCGACTTGACCGGCCCTTTCAACCATCTCTCGTTCCAGCGTCGATGTAGGATGGACCGAAGAATGGATAATGCACTTGTTTGGTAAAGAATGACCCGGGTTCGATTCTAGCGCTGATGTGAGGTGTATTTATTTTCGAACAGGCGCATTTACAACCGAAACTGCATTAAGCGGTCTCCAATGGAAGCCACAGACATTTTCCTCTCTGTTAACTCAAAATTTCGTTGATTACTTATAGGGGAATTCAATTCCTGAGTCGGAATTGAATTCGGTGCTAGAATATCGGAAACGTGTTTTCGGGAACGCCAAAAAAATAAAAATAAATAACAAATAAATAAATAAATAGGAGACTGAGATAAGACAGTAATGGACAAACATCTAACTGGAACTACTTCAGGAAGAAACCAGTGCATAGTCTCTGTCCCCTCGTTTTGTAGCTGTTTCTGGTTCCACATTGCCTTAGAGCTTCCCTGTTTCCTATAATTCAGTAAAGTGCGGAGATAGAGATCTAAACTGGTGAACTCTTCGGATAATTCATAAATCTATTCATTTTCCTCAATCTATTTTTCTATCGATCAAATTAGAACAGTTATTACGTTTAATCAGTTTCCTGTTGAATGGTTTATTTAGAATTCTAAATAATCTGTGTAACATGCTGGTTCTTACTTGCAGTTTTAACTTGTTTCTGGGTCACATTAATTAAGTTCAACAGCCACATTACGTTTCAGCACTACACATCTTACACTGTTATCAACAAAGTTATCTTCAGTGTGTGTGTGTGTGTGTGTTATAATTAAATGAAAATAGCGGTAATAAAACTGCTAGTGTCCAATAGAACGTAAGGGCCGTGTAACATAGCATAGTGGAAGGGCCTACAGGTCTTGTAATGTGGGTTTCGAGAGACGGACAAACAGAGAGAGAGGGGGGGGTTCAAAGTTTGGAGGATACAGGAGCAATGTTGCTGTACTCAACTTGTTGTCGTTACCATATTATATGCCTCATCTTCGCATTTCACACAGAAAATAAATCTGATTTAAAAGTAAAGAATGACAGGAAGCAACAGACATGTTTACATTAATAATCTGCATCGTTAAACTACATCATCATCATCAAACTCCTGTCATGCACTCTCAAGAGGTATACAGGATATGATAGTACTACATGAACACTTACATCATTACTAACTTCCTATCTACAATTTTCCTCCAAATCAGTCAGTTACCTCTCAAGACTCCAACATTATCGAATCTTATATTTCTATCTTCTAAGGCAGTGTTTCTCAAAGTGTGGTATGCGAAAGGTCTTCAGCGGGTACGTGGAAATTTTAATAATGATTCCATGAATAATTAACGCATGGAATCATTATTAAAAAAGAAAGCATTATTGTAAACGTATATATTTCTCAATAAATTATATATTATGTATGAATTTTCCTATTCAAATTGCGAGTTACTATCGCCAGGACGTGAACCCCTGTGGTAAACAACATGCCCTCCCCAACAGCGTCACTATACTGAAGACACAAGAAAAATAAGTAGTTTTATTGTATCACTGAATAAGGTACAGAGACATTGCAGTCTGTGTAATATATTTCTCAACAAATAGTGCAATTAGACACAACTGGGATAAAAACTGCACTGACCAATGAATCTCCCTCCAACAGAAACTGCTGTATAAACTCAAGCAAAACCATATGTTACCGGTGCAAGATATGGTTTTTCTTGACACCACCCTCGTCGTGAACGTGTTAAAACTAAGAAATATACAGTGAATGTGTTTCAGATATTATGGAATTCGGTTGAAGAGAATTCGAATTTCAACTCAACTAATGGCTTGCCTTTGTCGTTCGGTCGCGCGATCCTTTGTTAATATTGCTCTGCTTTTCCTTCTCATTAGTCATTTGTGAAGGATTGTTCATTACGTATCTCAAGTCTTGTAAATTACTGGTAATTTTTGTTTGAAATAATGGGAAAGAAGATGGTGCTATTAGGGTAGATAACTTTGACGATGCACACAAGGAAACTGCTCGCGATGCTAAAAGTAGCGATAGCGAGTAGGAGCTTCTTGGTAAGTCGCACCGTTTTCATTTTTTTTTTCTGAAAACTTTAGTTTCCGAAAATCCCGCGTATATCTCAACCACGATTTTTTAGCTTTAATTTTGGAAAAAAAGTGCGAGTTATATTCCAGTAAATACGGTAATATTTTAGCAATCGAATTCTTAAGTATCGATCATTGGTTAAAGATTGGATTTATAAAACCCCCAAAAGAGAGCAATCTAGCAAATACAAGTAAGCAACAAGAAAACGTTGATATCGTATCTGGATCAAATGAAATTAATAAGGGTATTGTCTGACATCTGTAGGGAGCCAACTAGGAAGAAGATGAAAATCTTCGTAAGTATGATATGAATTAATTGAAATGTGGATTGTCATGGACGGGAAATGAAGAGGAACCTATTCCAAATTTTGTTCTATTAAAAAAAAATCATATTTTTTGTTTACATGAACATATAAATTCATATAAAATAGACATTTACGATGAAATATACTTTATTTATTTATTCTTATTATTATTTTGATAAGGGGCTACTTGGTAATAATGAACATTTAAGAAGGGGGTACGTGGATATCTGAAGCTAGAGAAACACTGTTCTAAGGCCCTTTGTACCGTATCAATCCACCCATATCTTGGTCTTCCTCTGGGTCGTTTTGCTGCCACCCTGGCAAAGAACACTTGTTTTGCTAATCTTTCCTCGTCCATTCTGTTTAAGTGACCATACCACCTGAGATTAGCTCTGCAAACTCATTCCTTATTAATAATATTTTATTTATTTATTAATAATACGTTGTTTTAAAAATATATAATTCTCACGTTCTTTTTTTTTTTTTTTTTTTTTTGTGGCACGTCAGTGCTTTTTTTTCTGTTCTTTTCTTTTCAATGTAAAAGTGATTCCAAGCGAGAAAACCTTGGCCCTCGCTATACGAAGAGCAAAATCGAATGCTTGCTCTGCTATTCTTTACGCAAACTCACGCAAATAAAAATGGCGTAGAAGGGGAAAAAAAAAAAAAGCATTAAAATTCAACCAGTTGGGCAAACCACACACACACACACACACACACGAAACGGGAAAGTTGAAACTGTGAAACTGCGCATTGCGGAACTGACCCCATTTGGATTGCCATGCAGAAATCCGCTACGGAACCGGAATGAGGAAACGTAGATCGCCATGTCGTTTACGGAATGGCAATTTTGCGTAGATAATCTGCACCTGTTGCATTACTTCCCCTCCACAGCCCAAAAATGCTATAAATATCGAGGCAGCATCCTCTCTCTACACAGAAAGAGAAATAGTAATAGAGAAATATAGTATTTGTTCGTTTCAGACACGTGGCCTTGTTTCCATGACGTCACATCCGCTGTAGTGCAGGGTGGACTTAGTCAGCCCAAATAATTGGTTGAGATTAAAAACCTTCCCCTTTTGCCTGCTTTATGTATGAATTTCAAACCTCATCGGTCCACCTTATCTCTTCCTTAACAATTTCTGATGTGGTGAACCTACTTTCATAAAATTTTAAGGCCCTCTCCCACAGCAGTGCCTTAAAATTTTATGAAAGTAGGTTCACCACATCAGAAATCTTAGTTGGCCCAATAAAAGCTGTAAGTGAGATCCAACTTAGTTGGATCCCACTTACAGCTTTTGTCGAAGGCTCAAAGGACCATCAACAAAAGCTTGTCATGAGATGAAGAAACACCGGAGTAATTACACTGCTCTCCAGTTACAATTGAGATTTCAACTTGATGCGGACTTTAAAAAAGCTGAGTGAATAGGCGACGCGGTTAGTGGAGTGTCTGGAGATCTGAATTGTAAGCGTGTGTTTCTGTCCATTCTACTGCTTCGAATATTGTTCGTCAGGATTTCTCGAAGTCCGTTAACCTTGTCCAGAATTTCAAAAAAGCAATTAAAAGTAGTTTACAGATGCTATCTGCAAATTTATCACACTGTTCCACTTCTCGTTTTAAAATCAGTTGATTTTTTCCCCATGTATCCTTCAGCGTCTCTATCCAATAAATAACATTCCCTGATATTCCTTTTCAGTCGTTTTCCGCCCCTAGGTCACTTTGTAGGCAATGCCCACAAAGTATTCCTGGTGAGATTTTTACAGGATAGTTCACGATTGCTTTCCCCAACCCTTCAATTTTATCCGGGCTGGGACGTATTCATGACTATATATAATCCATGTGTATGTTCACGTAGCCGCAGTGGCGGTCGTGGCTTGAAATCGTGGAGGTGCTGCAACTTTCGAAATATACATACACACTGTAAGTACAGTGTATACGTGTTTGGATAAAATATCAAAATTTTGGTAAAAATTTAAAAAAATAAAATAAACATGAAAAAATGTTGTTTATTATCAATAAAATTATACAGTTTGGTATAATTCAAAATTACTTAAAAATAAAATCCATTCTTCTTGTTTTGTTTCGAGAGAAAAGGTCAATGACTTTTTCCTTGATTTTGTGTGACTGTCGAAGAATTTTTTCCCCGTTGAAATCATCGCAAATGCATTTAACGTATCCTGATTCATAGTGCTCCTCAGAAATGTTTTTATTCCCTTTAATGTTGAAAAACAGCTCTGATGTAGTCATAGGAATGCCAACAGAATTATTATCAATACAGTAATTTCACTAAGAACACAATCTAAATTATTTTCTGTTATAAATTTAACAAGTCAATTAATTTACAATAATCATGCATGTCGGGTCTACTGTAGAAAACTCGAAGTTCAGTTTCAGTTTTTCTTTGTTGATCATGGGATATGCTTCAGTGGTCAATTTTATTTCTCCTGTAGGCAATTTATCCTTAAAATTAGCTAATTTATCCTTGTTAAATAAGTAAATAAAAATAGTAAGAGGGAGTAAACACGATAAGTACTGCGAACACTCTACTACTGGCGCAAACTGCATACAAACAACGGACGGACACTGCTGCATTACGGTAATTGCTCGCATCTCACTATGACGTGCGTATGCTTGCGCGCGTAGCAATATGACACTGTGGAAAACACAGTGCTGCTAGCGCCCTCCTAAGTGCTACAAGATGGGTTTTTATTATTTTTAATACAAAATAAGAGAACTGTATAGGATTGTTGATGATAAAATTAAATATTAGAAGCAAATATAAATAAATTAATAAATATATCGAGAAAAATTGAGGGTGTTGCAGTTCCGCAGTCCCTATGCACGAGCCACCCCCTGCGTGGTCGGTTTGCCTATTCTTGGGGGACGAAAAACCCGAGTTTCTGGGTGAAAAAAAACCATACCTTCGTATGCGACCGGTTAACTCACCCTTCGTCGAAAGAGGAGAGGAATCGAACGCAGGTCTTTCCGACCAAAAGGTCTTCGTCTGTACTGAGTGAGCTACGGAGGCTCATAAACAACATTCTTATTTCCTATTCAAAAAGATTTATATTTTTCATTAATATAAATAAGAAAATGCATTATATTTCGCCGCTTTACCAGTAGAGGGCATTGTAATTCTTGATCGGCTGTTGAATTGAAATAGTCTAAAAGGAGGAACTATACTATGCCACTTGACCCAGACAGCTCAGTCGGGGGGTTTGTTGGAAGATTTAGTTTCTTTTAATTTTATTTTTGGTTAGTTCTTTAGTAAATTTCAAAACTTTCCGTTTTATGTGGTTATAAGAAGATGATTGATCTATAATATCCTCAATATTCATTATTCATTCTGTTCTTTTCTTTCGGAAGAGAGAGAGAGATTTTTCTTATTATTTTTAGGAAATTTTTAAGAATCAATATTCAAAAAATATTCCAAATGTTTATCGCTCCACAATGCAGTATTGCGAAAGGCAATTTTCAAAGCTGATGTGCATGCTTCACGGCTGGTTGCATTATTTCGCCATTTGCCAGCAAAATTCGCTCAAAACATGTCAACGTTTATAAATCGAACGCTGTCGCTTTTGTGTGGACGTTTGTCTTTCTTCTGTTTCATCGGCGTTTATGCGGGCTTGTAGAAGACGTGCTTTCCAGTAGATCGCGTGATTCTCCACTTGAAGTGCATGCTCGTGTTGGTGTGATATTATGCATCGGAGTGTTTTATTTGGACGAGCGAAACAGCGAGTTGTCTTCCATGAGACGTTCGTCAGTTCGCGACATTACAAGGCACTGCATATGGGAAAATAATAAAAGGAGACAGTACCAGTTGGAATCCGAACTTGGTTTGCTTTGTTTTTACCTATTAAGGAAAGAAATATTAATAGGTGTCAGTGGCGACCAATGAAAGTTTTAAGTGGAGGCTGCATAAAAAAAAAAAAAAAAAAAAAAAAAAAAATTTTTTTTCCCTAATCAGTAACGAATTTTTTAATAAATAAATTTACATATTAAAAATTGCTTTATTAGAAATATTTCAAAAAATATTTTCATATTTTCAACAGTGACGCTCGTCATAATTCAGCCTTGTATCTATAATGAATAAATAATTATGTTATTTTAACAAAATAAAATAAGATTTACAAAAAATAGTTCACCACGCACACGCACCAATAATAAACGTTTCATATCTCACAGAAATAATGCGCGTAAGCATACTAAAAATACACTGCCGTTTGAGCAGTCACAGTTCGTAATGACGTAATGTGCAATGACAAGCGCAAACGAATATCGGCGTTAGATCGCAGTGCATTTGTTTCGTAATCTAAAGCGTTAATCGACCAATTCCAATTATTAACTATTCAATCAATGTCAAAACGTAAGCTGTAACCTTTAACATGTATTGTATTTATATAATGTTGTAAGCATTGTTATTATTTATAAATACAAACAAAATTTAATTTTTTCATTTTTTCCTTGGGGGTACTGCAGTGTCGCAGTGCTTTTGTACAGGCCGCCACTGATAGGTGTTCTAACAAAGTAAAACAAGTTATTAGTCTGAAATGAAAATCAGTCTCCAATTTCTTATTTTATTTATTTATTTATTTTCATTTTGGGAGAGATCTTCACAGCGCCTGATTTGCACTTTAGTAATACAGTAAAAACCACACAGTGTTGGTCTTATTATGGTACTTAATTTGAAGCAATCACCGCTACTGAACCACGAACAATTGACTGTTTGGAAGGCAGCATCCGCGTTTAAATAACTTGATCAGTTACGAGAACATCAAAGTGGCCTATTCCTATTTTCCCATGTTTCAATTCACATAGCGGACTTCTGTAATTGCTGTCCTGCAATTACATTTTAATTCATTGCACGCATTTGTTCATTGTTTCCGCTAGAGATGCTGTTGGGCTGGAGTTGGGCTAAGCGGTGCAAAAGATTTCTCAGCCGATTAGTCTGTCAGTGGGTCTTACTTCCTGTTCAATAAACAAACAAACGAACGGGTGGTCTGCCTACTGGGATTAATTGAGCGAAGGGGTGATCATTGCCAACGAGATTAAAATCTCAGAGACTTGTTAGGAATTAGATCACGTGAGAATATGAATGTGGATCAGTGGAAATAATCGATAATAACAATAAAACAAAAAACCGCTGACCAAGATAATTCATTCAAGAACAATTTTCAAAAAAGAAAATTGTTCTTGAATGAAATTGCCAAAGGAAACATCCTATATTTATTTGCATTGTATTCAACCAACGAACAAGAGGAGGGAGGATTGGAGTTGGGAAAAAGTGCGATATCTTTACGAATAAACTCTGTTGTGGACAATACGCATTGAACAAGCAAGCAACATTAATGCAGGCTCGGTCTTTCTGTATAATCAAGTATTATTCAAACTGAAGATTACGAAACAAGGAATCCACCATTTCGACGTATGCCATTGATAATGAGAAGAATGAGGGAGCCTTTCTTTAATGCTGTTTTTATATTTCTCACTTTTATGTCCGATGGCTTCTTTGCATTCTGCTTTCTTTTCACATTGCTGCAGTTATTTCTTGACACTGGCTGGGTAACAAGAAGTATTTATCGTGGAACAGAAGCTAGTCGCTAGAAGAAAAAGTGTGAGACTTTGTTATGCATATCTGAGTCTACTAATCTATGGCGGAAAAAACCTTTTCGAATGAAGATGAGTCATCAGGTCACCAGGCGAGTTTCAGGGAAATTTTTTTCCCGATGAAAAGGGGGGAAAAATATTCTTTCTCTTTACAGTGGCATACTTACGACTGACTTTAGCTGCTACTTCTTTTCCGATAGATGGCGTCTGGAGATGCTAAATATCTAAATGGTTGACATTTCAGTACTATTAGCAGCTTCCTTCCAAAAGAATTCTGCTTGGATATTTTTGACCAGTCTAGGGGCAGGAAAAAGACTGTCTGTTAAGACATTCTCAGCTGCTACAAAAGCGATTAACGAAAGACATTGGTGATGTGTTTTGGGTTTGCTGTTTAGTGGTGAAATCTGTGTAATCATCGCCATCAAAACCGATTGCAAAAAGTCGATCTAGTTAAGTTCTCAAGGCAAATATCTATCGCTGAATTCTGATTCTTGTTTCAATCCAAAATTTCATTACAATGCGTCCATCCAAAGTAATTACATATTGTTTTTTTTTTTCTTTCGCCCTTCGACATGTTCAGAAAGAAAAAGGAACTCTATCGGTTCCCTGCTGCAAATTAAACAAAAACCAAATAAACAAACTGCATGTAAAACAAAACAAAACCAGGTTTAAATTAAACCATTTTACATTCTGCCATGTAACAAGGTTTAATTAGATTTATCAAAGATAAGTTGATACTGACTCGTTCGTAAGAAAAATAATTACATGAAATAAAAAGACAGAATTCCAAACGACAACATTATTGAAAAAAGAAAGAAAAAGGTTTCTGACTATTAATGACACACTCGACTGTCGAGGTAAAAGATTAAATTCTAAACGGAAGAACAGGTTTCAATTACTTGCAAATAGGAGTGTGTTCGGTCAAAAAAAAAAACAACAACAACCCAGCACTGTTTTCGCGTAGATAATCAGGAAGGATCGAATTAACAGCTGAAATGTAGCTCAACTTTTAAAGGAAAGAGTGTTAAGAAAATTGCTCAAGAAAAACTAATGACCTGCTCATGTTATGAATATCGAGAAGTAGACCGTGCTAAATACATAGAAACGGAACACGTTGGATTGGGTGCCATTACAGACAAATAATCACCTTTCCGAAATAATTTTAAAAAAATCTAAAGATTTTTTTAAATTAAACACGGACTGTATTTGTGTGTACAGTGTCCCGTTTATACAATTAATTTGGTAAGTCCCGTGTTCACTGTTCATCTTGGACCATTGTTATTCAGGTGAATAAAGGTGAGGATGGAACTGTGGTCGAATATCAGATGACCGAAGTGGAGCTCTCATAGTGCCCATCTTGAAAAGGGAAGTAAAATTGGATTACAGAGGAATCGTGGGAATGTAAGAAAGATTTGTAATTAATTTTCGTAGATCAAGAAAAGGTGCATGATGAGATGCCAAGAGAAACGTTTCTTCAAAAATGCTAAAATTATGTGGTATAAACGGGACACCAATACTGTCCGCGTTTAATTTAACTTGTATTCAGCAGTTGGAATTTAAGAAAGGACAGGAAGATGGTTTGATGATCATGTGTAAGACAAGGGATGTAGCTTCGCTTTATGTAGATAAGATGTATTTTTAAATAAATACAGTGCAAGTCTTGAGGTCTTTAACTAAATGGAATACCCGTTGTAACAAATTAGGTAGGAAAATCACGAATAAACAAGCAAAAATAATATTGGAGGTGTGTTTGGATCAAGGTACTATCCATCATCTGCACACTACGCCATCTATTGCTATCAGTAGTATTTTTGTTTATAAATTTTCTGTAAATCTCTGGCCGATTTGCTTGTATGCGGGATTAAAAACATGAGTTTCCAGGAGGGAAAAAACATGCTATAAAGCGAGAATCGAACTCAGGTCTTTTCCATCCGAAGGCCGAATGTCTCGTCGCTCTTTCATTTGTGCTAAAGCACTAACTAATAGGCAGTGACAGGCGAACATCAACTGCATTCTCAATGGAAAACCTACAGAACAAGTAAAACCTTTGAATTATTAAAGCATAATTAATTTAATGGAGCTGTTAATTAAATATGGAAATAAATAATATAATAAATAAAGCTGGTATCGTGGGGTAGGTTAGTTCTATAAATGTATAAAAAGATATTAGCCAAAACACAAAATTAGCTATACAAGACAGTATTCGAGTCAATTTTAACTTATGGATCTGAGAACTGGGTCAGAAGTAAAACACTAGACCAAAGACTAGAGACCACAGATACGAAAGTTCTGAGAAAGATTAGAGGTGTGAACAGATAGCATCAATGGCAATATCATGTTAAAAACAAGGATATTAGGAAAGAACTTGACATTGTCAGCATCCAGGAATGCGTTAGCAGAGCTAATCTCAGGTGGTATGGTCACTTAAACAGAATAGAAAAAGTTAGCAACATCGAAGTATTTGATGTCATGAAGAAGATCAATGTCTAGATGGAGTGATGAAGTAAGTGGTGTCTTAGAAGACTAAAATGCAACTCTGATAGTAAAATAACAGATTTGGAAGAAAATTGTTGATAGGAAGCTAGTAATAATGGAAACAATTAGGTATTACTACCGTGGCATCCAATACACCCCTCGGAGAGTACACATCAGGAAATGTGCCGCTGAGTATTAGTATTATGCAGGAAACGATGATAAGAAAAGTGAGAAATGATGATGCGCATTAGTATTATTTACAGCCATCCGAAGAAGGCTAAAAACCAACGAGATTTTTTTTTATCCCGAAAAGCAAGCAAATCTGTAAGAATACACAACGGACAGATAAAGTACATTGCCTCAGGCGTTTCTACCGTAATTCGTTGTAACCCAAAGAGTCACTAAACTCATCTTAGGCGTTCCTTTCATCTGTAGCCATCCCATGTTGGCTTTGAATTCTCTCAGCGTCAGCGCACTTGCCACCCACTCTGGCAAAGGGTGCTGCTGAGTCACTGCCCTCCACAGAACTTCTCACTCCTCTTCTCACAACGTCCCACAGCTTCCAGTGACGACGTCTTGTTCTACCACAGCCTCCCTGCAACTATCTGACAAGTTCCTCTCACCAGTTTATAAATTTCAATCGCGTCTTCTCTTTTCGTTCTAATCTGTGATGCTCTCAAATCATTCCCCTCACTGTCTTCTCATATTCAACATTCCAAGGTCTTCATTAGATCTTCGTCACAGTCTCCGCACCTTCTCCAGCATTTTTCTCTTTCTTACAAATCACTACCAGATCTGTGCTCAGTCCAGATCAATACGGCTCGAACCACGCATTCTACAACAGCACAATCACCTATTTCAATCTGTCTTCCTCAATATCAATCCTCACACTTCGACCACTTTCCTCCTGACCTCCATAAAGTCTTCTCCCAACGTCTTTGGTGCTGTTACATCACTACTGAACCACCTTTTCATTTTTTCATGTGTGTAGTTATAATTTCCCTGTTGACAAAGTCAAGAGCGTATGAGTTTAGCCCATGAGCTTATCCTTCTATAAATTTGAAGTTTTTGTCAAACACGGTGGTTGAGACAGTTGTAGGTGTCCTCCCGCGATGAGTCTTCGGACTCCTTGGAGGTGTCACGAGTAATAATAATAATAATAACTCGGAATAACTTTGGAAGAGTATAAAAACAGAGAACGTAAGTGTCAGCGTTCGTTTAATTCTTTTCTGCATTCGTTTGGCAAGATGTGAAAACTAGAAACGGTTTCAGTAAAAGAGCTAAAAATACTTAATGCTTGCAATAACTTCGATTTAATTCTACATTGGTTACGGTACAAAGTTTAGGAAACGCGTGGTCGCTCTGATTCATTATACAATGAGCCGATTTATGAGGGTTAGTGTGTAGTGATCGTTACATAGGTTCCTGTTGCCATCAAATGATGGCAACAGGAACTACTTGGTGATACCTGAATCAGCATCCAGGTATCACCAAGTAGTGCAGTTGAACGATGGATCATGCCTCCGTCGACTGCAAAACACCCGGTTCGATTCTCGTCTTGATATGGGCTTTAGCAGTTTAAGATAAGCTAGCTGGGCTCATGCGGGGTGTAAGATTTCTCCAAGAAATTCACGTTTCTTCCTCATGAAGACCAGGTGGCCGCTTGTCCAATATATCCGATTAACAGCCAAAAAACAATGCGTTGTGGGTGGTGGATGTCGTGGGGGAAGACAATGTATTGTGCCATGTAGAACAGCCTCTAGTGATCAGTCTTCTCAGTCTTCATGCAGATGGCATGTTATAAATAATAACCAGGGGCGATTCGTGGTTAGGCACTGCGGAACTGCAGCACTCCTAATTTTTCTCGATACATAAATATATTTATTAATTTATTTATATTTGTTTGTAATATTTAATTTTATCATCGACAATCCTATACAATTCTCTTATTTCGTATAAAAAATAATAAAAATCCAGCTTGTAGCACTTAGGAGGGCGAAGGATGCACTGTATTTACCACAGTGTCATATTGCTACGCGCGGAAGCATATGCACGTCATAGTGAAATACGAGCTATTAGCGTAATGCGGCATTGTCTGTCGCGCAGTTCCACTGTTGTTTATATGCAGTTTGCTCCAGTAGTAGAGTGTTCGTAGTGCTTATCGTGTTTACTCCGTCTCTCTAAATATTTCGACATTACAATTAAAGGATTTAATTGTAATGTCCAGAAATTGTAAATCCATTCCTTTAATTACAATTAAAGGAATGGATTTTATTTTTAAGCAATTTTGAATTATACCAAACTGTATAATTTTATCGATAATAAACAATATTGTTTAATGTTTCATTTTTTTAATTTTTCGCATAATTTTGATATTTTATCCAAACAAGTATACACTGTACTTACAGTGTGTATGTATATTTCGAAAGTTGCAGCCCCCCCCCTCCCCACGATTTCAAGCCACGAGCCGCCACTGATAATAACAATAATATATTTAATTTAGTTTTGGTTAGTAAAAACAGCGGAAACGTTACCAAAAGACAAGTAGCTCTGGGTTTGTAAAATTACCGTGATCGCTGTTATAGAGGGGCAAGTAAAGCTTCATTTAGTTTTTATCTCATTTTTATTTAATGATTATTTCGTTTTAGCCCTATAGAGAAATGTTTACTCGATATTCTATTAATAAACTCGCAGATTAGCGAAATCAGTCTTACCCAACTACAGTGACGACGTCTTTTCTGATTCACAAGGGAAAATGAAATAAAGAACTCGACTTGATTTTCTTCCTTGTTTTTCTTTTTTCTTTCTATGAAAACGTGAAAGAAACAAACATCAAATTCATTGCGCATTCAAAAATTAGAATTGGCTTTAAATCAAACGAATAATTTTTTCTTTTCCGTTAATTTCTACGTAAGTCAGCTTGCGTCTTTCTAGTCTTAGCAAGATGAAACAACATCGAAAAGTATTTTATTTACTACAGACGTGTTCACTGCAAGTCACAAATAGCTTTCGCTTTTCTTCCCCCCCCCCCCCAGTAAAATGAAGCGCAAATTGCTTTTATTTTTGCTTGAATTTGATTAAAGAAAACACAAATTAGAAATTATTTGAATCTCGCTTAGGTTACGGGCGTAAACAGACTCACAATATAATTAAGAGATTTCTATAGAATTATCGAAGGATTCTGGCGATTTTTTTTTTTTTTTTTTTTTTTTTTTAAAGGATGACGGTTTTGTTGCAAACGTAAATATTGGTAAAGCAATAACATATCGCCTTCATGTGAAACAAGGTTAATTTTTAACGTCACCCATCATAGGTCGTGAACCTCTGGTACATTAGTACCATGGACTGTTGATCTAATGATTTTTTTTTATAATTAATTTAAATTTTTTTGCGATATCTTTTTCTTTTTTTTTTTTTTTTTTTTTGCACAATCCTAAAATCTATGCTAGAGGCCAACCTACCCATAGAACTCCTTTCGAGCCGCTTCTGGGATATGAGCTGACAACAGCCGAAGAAACTCATCGCCCATCTAATGACAATACAGCAACATCAGTACCCACTACCGGATTCGAACCCACACCCTGCCGATGTGAGAGCGAACACGCAACCACCCGGTCAGCCAGTTACATGACGACAAACTGCAGCGTAAAAACTTGATTGTAAAACTCTATCACGTCCAGCCTTACAGCTTTACAGAGAGCTCAGTTTTGCAGCCATATCTTTACAATAAAACTAAATCGCCTTGCAGGAGAACCGGCTGCTAAGCATTACAATCCATCCTGAGAAATAGTCGAACACGAACACCTTCATTAATGTTTCACAAATAACTATCCTGGTTCTTCTTTTCCTTTCGTAGTATTTCATGCTAAAAGCAAAATCGGTAGAACGACTTATACTGGCCCCATAGGAAACCGAATGAACGGCACTCTACTCTACACGAATTATTATTCATAGGGCAGCATGGCTGCTCTTTCTTTCTTTGCATTTTTTACTCTCCAAACTGATAAATCATGGTCAGTGGGTCAAAGTGGTAGACATGATTTGAGTCCATCTAAGGTGGAATTCGCATGCACTCCATGAATTGCTCAAATGCATGTTGCACCAAAAATGCATGGACTGGAACACAGGTGTGTTTCACGTTGGCTTTATGTTTGCAAGGAAGAAAACTAAAGTACCTGAACCAAAACAAATCCCACACTCTAAGACCGAAAAGCTTAAAGCTAGAAAAGAAAAAAAAAATTGACAAACTGTAGCCAAACCAATACGCGTAAGGCGAGATTTATTACCCTAACTATAGTGTGGCTTGTGTATGTATATTGACACAAATGCTACTAGTATTTCAGTCATCTTATAATTCTGTCGCTTTTCAATATGATCAGCCATAAAAGCTCCACCTCACTTCATTGTCCTTTTGAGTTCCTTTTGCCGATCTTTGTATGGGTGTAATTGCAGAACAAACGGAGGAATATAGCCATTAGTTTTCTTACCAAACATTCCCTTAGCAGTTTTTGGTAAGAAACTTGCTAGTGAGTTATATACTGACTCACTAAAGTGGGAAGAAATCGATCTACATAGCTCAATATTTTCTTTAACGCACTGTGTATGGGTTTGCCTATGCATATGCCTATTTATCAGGCTATTTCCTTTTAATTTCTTGTTTATTTCTATCATTAATGTCAGGCATTCGCCGGAACAATCCCCAAGTATGGAGCCATGCAATTACCTCTTAGTCATTCAGCTGTTGTCACCGCATTCGTATTAAACCTCCATAAAAAACAATAACAGTATTCACCAGTGCTGGTTGATATGAATCTACCACCTTTTATAATAAGCTGCCATTCAATTGAACAATAGTAGCAAACGCCAATAAATCTACTTATATTATCCATCCATATTCGTTCAAGCCAATTAAACAGTTATGTAATCCATTCATAAAACTGTCAAAATTGCTGGCGTCCACAACAGTTTGTTGAAGGTCATCTCATACGTTCCCCACTGTGATTGTCGACTAGTTCAGAAAGCGATTTCATACAATCCTGTCTGGTTACAAAAATTATTCAAACCACTACCAAACGAGCAGTGTTTCTACTTTGCAATTAACACTGTCGCAGTGGCGGCCAGTACAGCACTGCGATACTGCAGCACCCAGAAGGAAAAAAATAAAAAATTAAATTTTGTTTGTGTTTAGAAATAATAACAATGCTTACAACATTCTATAAATGCAATACAACATGTTAACGGTTACAGCTTATGTTTTGACATTGATTGAATAGTTAATAATTGGAATTGCTCGATTAACGCTTTAGATAACGAAACAAATACACTGCGATCTAACGCCGATATTCGTTTGCGAATATCGGCGTTAGATCGCAATTGTCATTGCACATTACGTCAGTCCGACACTGCCCAAACGGCAGTGTATTTTTAGTATGCTTACGCGCCTTATTTCTGTGAGATATTATTATTATTATTATTATAAAAACCTCCATGGAGTCAAAAACTCATCGTGGGAGGTCCACTGTTATACACACAGTTTATCATACTGTGCCTTAAATATATTCACTGTCTCACTTGTCATTGCTATTGATACGAAATTTTTATTATCGGTGTTTGTTCGTGGTGAGGATGAAATATTTTTAATAAAGCAATTTTTAATATGTGAATTTATTTATTAATAAATTCGTTACGGATTAGGGAAAAAAAGGTTTTTTTTTATATGCAGCACCCCCACTTAAAATTTTCACCGGCCGCCACCGCACTGTCGGTTCAAATCCCGCTGCGGAACAGATATTTGCAAATATCTTTATACAGCTTTTATCACCCTTACACTATCCACGATACTGTAAGTATTATAGGTTTACTGCAACTTTTTTTTTTTTTAAAATGAAAGACTGCAATTTCGAGAAATTCTATTGAGCAAGAATCGAGTTACTGCTTTCTATATATTTCTTACGAGTTTTGCTAAAATTCTGAAGACGTAAATGGTTTGATCGAAACGAAACTTGATATGCTTCGAATGTTTTTTGCAAGGATACCAAATGCGAAATTTATGAACTCAAGTGAGAGATGAGGAATGACTTACGGAAGTTATTTTTTTTGCCTCCGGTTGGGAAGATTTTATTTTAAACTAATTTCACGGCAATCCATCCATCCACTCACTCTTGGAGTGTCTCTTCTCTGAATCAATCTTGGATACAGTTGCGAGCCATAATTCATTCTTGGTCTGAAGAGATTGGCCTGAACTTGTATCAATAACTTCTTTCCTCCTACAAGTGAAATTTCTTTTAAATAAACAAAATTCATTTGAGTTTTAATGATTGTCTTTTCCGTATGCCTTGAACTTCAATACGTTATTCACCAAAATTAGACTATGCAATGCCATCTTTCAAAGCTCTTGTATTCAGTCTACATCCATCTAAATTTTTCTTACCAAATCGCATATGCTTGCGTTGTTTGTTCTTATTAAATTAAATTTTAAACGCAACTTCGTTCCTGTTCACTTGTCCAAACTTAGATCATCCCATAGTGAAAAGAATTCATCCAGATTTTCAGCTACTCACCCCCTCTTACCACTGCGCTTATCCACCACAGTTACAAAAATGTAGCGACTTTTGTCCGGGTTTTTTTACTCCAGAAAAAATCCGGTTTTTCATCTCTTAAAACTTCGAATCGTTGAAGACCGCACTTCACTTAAATTTGGCCTCACAGCAGAAGATGCCCCAATGGCTAAAATTAAAATGATTTGTGGTTGTAAAGACACGAATCTTGCCAACCATATACAAAGGTTTCTACCATCTAGGATGTGTATAACTTAAACGCTTTTCAATCGAAGGTGAGTTACCGAGTCTCGTGTGGGGGGTGCCCGGTGTTTGGCCATTTTCATAACGTACTAATAAAGAATCCGTCATGTTATCCATAATGCCATCTTCTTTCTCTATAGAATAAAATACTTCCTCCTTTAATTCTTCAGTCTCAAATTGTTTATCCAACACCACATTGTCCAAACTCGTACTCAACATGTGAATTTAACAAGTCACTTTCGCAGTTTATGCCTTTATAGGCAAAAGAACTAGTTTAGCTATTTTCTTCTGACAATATTATGATTCTCCTCAAGTACTTTAAGAAGCTTACCATTAAGATAAGTCTAAGATGCTCCAACATTATGTGGATTAATATTTTTATTAATAATTTGGACTGGAAGGTTAGTTTATTTTTTTTTTTAATACAGAAAACTCCTAGCATTTGTGTAGAAACGTTATCCCCTTCAGATAAGCATTTAATGGGGTGATAACCTTCCCTTCTCCCACATATTCTCCTCATCCTTTGACGCACTCTTCTAATCACCTGCAATAACTACCCTTTGATCCTTTGATTTCCCTTCAGTATTTTGAAAAGCATTTTAATCCTCACCATTCTCAGTGGATATGTCAGTACTGAGATACAAATCATCGCTATGAAACCATCTTCTACCCTAGTCCCGTAAGTCGAAATCAGTTCACAATCCATTCAAAATCCAATTTTATGCTCTTATACAGATAATCTTGGAATAAAATTAGTAAAATTTATTTTATTTATTCTCGATTTTGAAGCTACAGCAACTACTGCTGTAATTAAAAATTTTTAAATCATTCCACGCACTGATGTAATCGATGATACGTCAGTATCTGTAACATTGGTCAGCTGAGCATTACGTAATCCAGAAACCTTGACCTAGAGACTCAACATGGATTCCCCCCCCCCAAGCCACTACAGGCCTCCAATCAGCAGGACATCATAGTCTCACAGCCACAAATTAATTAATCTCCACCTAAAGATATTCACAAACATCTATACCAGCATCGGAATTTGAATATTCAGTGTATTGGTTGGATTACGATTACGAGGTCCAAAATCTCGTTTCAGTATTTTGTTTCAACTGTTGCACGGCACCAACTGAAACATACTCGAACAGCCTTGTTCTAATTCATTCTATTTAACATATTTCCAGACTCCTGTGCTACTAATTCTTCACGAAGTGCAATGTTGCTTCTGCTGTGGCATCTAATGTGTTGTCAACATCTTTATTATGATTTTTTTCATTACAGTGTGTTTTCTTTATGGTATTCTGTTTTCAATTATTCGTCATTAGAAGCTGACTGCTTACATGATTGCAATTACATTTTGAAAATTGCGCAATATTTTTCTGAATGATGATTCTCCACGCATTCGCTTGCCTCTGAAACCGAACGAAACCTAAGTTGGAAACCCATCTGCGAATCACGATTCTTTGAAGGGAGGTCAGGTTAGGTGGTTCCAGATGGAGGCGACAAGGTTTTCTGCAAGTATTAACTCCAAAGTTGAAGCACTGGGAATAAATACATGAACAGTCAAAAATGCATCTGTCAATGACTGCTCACAAATAAAATCGATGAACCATGCGAAGTATAATCAAAATTATTATTTTAGAATAATCATTGCAAGTGCCACGAGGTGAAATCTATCTAAAACGATTAAATCAGCTCACTTCCCCGCATTAATTGCCGAAGTGGGTGGATTTCCAAAATTCACTCGATAATGACTTCTGAATTCTGGAAAGATCGATGTGTGAATTTAACAAAATTCGAATTGGGTCGATGACCAGGTCTTCTTGGAGCTGTACCAAGTTAACTGTCTTTAGGGTGAGACAAAAAGTTTTCATTAGAATCCCGAGATTTTTCAACGCAAAACAGACGCTTGTGGTGACTTAAATTACTTCGGAATCATTTATCAAGAGGAGACGCAAAGCTTCACACACAAAACGGGGCACCTGTCGCTATCAGTTTGGATGCGTGGTTTTCCATGCAGTTGGAATCTTCTTCTTTCATACTTTTAGGATCTCTGGTTTGTCCCATTACCCTGAGTGCAAAGGGTCAACAAGCTCCGACTTCTTCAAGGACATTGGTGAAGGGCACGCCAATGGCGTTTGCCTCGTTCATTTGAGGTGGCTGAACTTGCAGCTCTAATTTCAAGCAGTCCCTTCTCATCCCCTCTCCCCTCCCTTCCCCTCTTACCTCCAGAAATCATCAACCGCAAGGTCAAGCATTTTGATCCATGCCCACGTCACAGTGGGGCTGACAGACTTTTAACCCCTCGAGTGTGTGCGTGTGTGTGCGTGCGAATAATGAAAGAATGTCACTCTTCCGGTTTTGAGGACGCTAATTACGTGAGTCGCAAGATTGACCTGTTGGCGCAGTCGCCTCGCTCCATTAAATGAATCGGAGTTCTTGCAAAGGTCGCTTAATTTCTCTGACGACCTCTTCAAGGCTAAGGTCATTTTCCGTAGGTAATTCAGAGCAGTTGGTTTTTCTTATTCTTCTCGAATTAATTTCCTGAGCAATGGGCGGAAACTCAAGTCTTGGCGTGGGAAATGGCTTAGTTCAAGAGACCCATTAATAAGTGAATATTCTCTTGGAAGTTGATTGCTTTGGTGGTTGCAGGTAAGGCGGCGTTTTCTCTTCCGAGAAGTGCACAGCGAGAAGGAAGGTCTGTTCGGTTTCTCATGAGAGAGAGACTGCATCGAAATGAAAGATATTGCTGTGGATTCTCTTCTGAAGATCAAAAGGTCTGCAGCTGAATTCGTAGCTGCTGAAGGACTGTTTCATTTGGGTAATGTCAGCTATGAATAAATCATTTAACAGAGTCAAACAACACTGCTATGGTTTAAATACACAAAAAAATTATTCAGACCATGATTTATTTCTTTTTAATTAATTTTTTTTATTAAGAATAAGCAGTTTTGTTTATTAATAAAGTTTTTGTATTGTCGCTATGAGAGACCCAAGACTTATCTGATATAAGAGGGTGTGGTCGTGGCATGTGAAAAAAGAGGACAAGCAAACAGTTCGTGCACTTGACGCTTCCTCTGTATAGAACACCAAGAAAAGTTATGAATCGAAGATCACAACATATTTAAAAGTTTACACTGAACAGTAAAATCGATGTATTATTTGGCTGAAAAGGTTTTGTGGTGCTGACACAGAAAAAGGGATTTGCAATGAGGGATATTTTTATAATACGGAAAGGGGTGTTGGTCATTCCCTCGTATGTTCCAAATCCGATCTTAATGAAATTGACAAACAGATAACACGAACAACAAAAGGCAAAACAAGAAAGGAAACACAATTAAAATTTTATAAAGTCTCGACAATACCAACAACATTATACGATTCGGCAAGTTGGATAGAGAGAAAAGATTGGAATAAAATAGAAGCAACTAAAATGAAGTTTCTCAGTTCAAGGTTGTACAAGAATAGATAGAATACGAAATGGTGAAATAAGGAAGGAATTACAAACACATGCAATAAATGATAAAATAAGAGAACTCCAATAAAAGAATTGGAGAGAACATATGCGATGAATTTGAAGAAGGAAGTAATAAAATATAAACCTGAAGGGGAAAGAGATTTAGGAAGAGAATGAAAATATAGTCCTTTGGATGCCAAAAGAAGCATTCAGCTTATATCTGAAAGAAGAGGAAAAATAAATTGTGAAGAAGTGAACTAGTTCCAGGGACTGCGGTCAGTGGCAATAAGGTTGCAGGGTCCCGAGACTTTTTTTTTTACATTTTTTGTTTGTAATGTGGGTTGGGGCTGTACCTAAAATAAATATTTCATTTTAAATCTGCAAAAAAATGACGAGGTGATGATTTACACAATAGAAAACCGTAATGGCGTTTTAATTCGACGTTCAGGTATTTTAAAGGAATGAATAAATGATAGACTGGGGGAAAAACTCCAAAGTAAGTAAGTGAAAGACTTGAAATTTAGAGTAGCAAAGGAATCTGAAGATCGGGTTGAAATTACGCATCGAGTGAACACAAAAGATCACGTGTGTCAATAAATAAACGCATTATTCAAAATGCAATACAAAGATTCGATTCAAAGTAAACCAGTCCTTAGACAAATACAAGAAACATTAAGAAAAAAGAGTCAGTGCCGGATGTCATAAAATCCACTTAAAATTTTCGTGGGCGAAGGCGTGGGCAGAGGAGAAGGTAGACTGTGATTTCGAAGGTCAGCCTCAGGAACAAACGGCTTAGTAATCTGAGAATGGAAGCGCATCACTCGGCGATATCAGCGGAATGTGCTACGTGTCATCTCAGCCCATGTTTACAACAGCGTCAAAAGACTCCCATAATTGCTGTTGTGTCCGGCACCATGTGGGAATGTGAATAGCTTGCGTTCGCGATCACCTGATCCGATTGTTCTACTTGAATTCATCGGAATTGACGAAATTCAGATTTGCAAAGTTGCATTTTGGTCAGACGAACTGTCAGGTCAACGAAAACACCCTCTTCGTTTCCATTTGGCGTCTCAACTGCCCTGCCCCTTGACCGAGCTCGGGGATGTTCCTGATACAGTTGAATGCCGTCCCGCAAGAAAACCGCCCCCACAATGGTGACGACACACCAGGAAGAAAACAGGCTGTAGTGACGTAACTATCCGTGTGGGGTCGGACTTTAGCTTGTCCTTGTCCGGCGAAGGTTAATATCGACATATACGGAGATTTCTAACCTGATACACTTGGGCGGCTATCAGAAGCACCTCGTGGTCAGTGCATGTACATGTTTCGGCACTTCGAGATAAATGACGAAACTTCTTCGGTGTGTGTGTGTGTGTGTGTGTGTGTGTGTGTGTGTGTGTGTGTGTGTGTGTGTAGCAGACGAGGAGATAAACAGAAGTAATTAAAAAGAAAGAAAGAAAGAGACAGATAGCTAGAGAGAGAGAGAGAGAAATCGAGCCACCCATAAAACCACCGTGTTGGAAATATTCGCCCAAAGAAATTTCAAAATCCTCGTGACCTTTGGTATATAAAACATAAAATGTTTCAAGGATAAATTACCAAACAGTTCCCCAAAGACTTTTGCTCCTTCTGATAATAAAACGATGTCAGTTTTCTACAGGAATTTTAAAAATCTCTGTTAAATTTGAATGTCGCAAAATTCTGACAAAGGGATGACATTTTATCTAGGCTAGTTAGAAAGAAAGCCTCGAAGATGATGTTACGATAAGACTATCTTCCACTGGAAGACGTCCTTAAAAGTAACATTGAGTTGACAACGCATTCGAAAACTATCCTCGCTGTTGAATGTGTCATATGGAAGTTGCCTCGCCATGCTGAAGTTAGCTCCACCCATGTCGTTTGTTCATAACTTGGTCTTTATTTGCATCACTATATACCAGATTAAATCGGTGTCCCAACAAGTTTGTAATTTCTCTTTACTGGACGAATCTTTCATCCCTCTTCAGATTTCTACTTCTTTCTAAAGATCAAGTAAACTACCTCAAGGCACGAGGATTTCCTTAATTAATTTAAACTAAAATTAATCAAGGGAGTATTTAGGAGGCGATCGTGTCACTGTTAATTGGCAAAGGGTTAGCCAATCATGTAATTCGCTTGTGTGTGTGCGTGTGTCTGTCAATGAGTGATTGAGAAATGGTCATTCAGCTTACACGTTGTTAAACATTTTCTTTTATGAGTCACATGTATGAAAGATATCAGCATGGGATTGTTAAGGATTAGGTAACCTAGGAGGAGTCTACTGTTTTGAGCTCCTCCATTTATACAAACATATATAAATGTTCTTTCTGTTCAGCTATCTGAAAGGTTAATTTGATGCAAGCCTTGGTTAATTTGATGCAAGTGAATTCCCAAGGACCCATTCCTCATCGTTCATCTTTTTCAAAAGGATAGCGTTCCTTATGACATCTTGGAGGTATCTGCGGAACTTTATTTGGATATTTTCGCCGCCTGTTCTGCCATACGTATGGTCACACCTGTATGTCCAAAATAGAATAATTTTGTATCGCCGAAGTGAAGCCCTTTTGGCTCTCTTTTCAGTATAATAATTGTGATTTTTTGTACTCTGTTTAACTTTATCTCGTTTAGCCAAAATATTAGATTTTCATTTATTATTTGATTCTGTGGCATCCGCAAGATTCCAGATTTCTTCTGCTTTTTTACAATAAATCATCACGTGGTAAAGTGTTTGTCCACTGAACTACGCAGGCGTTATTTGAATTACGTAATTGGCAATATTTAATCTTGAACCAGTCGTATTTTTTAAATGAATTCGTCTGGTAGAAAACTTACATGCAAGTTTCTTTCCTAGAATGTTAATCATAAAAAAATAGTGTATTGAAAACAGATTTATTTCAATAACATTTATGCAGTTTTTTTTTCACTATTTTTATCCACAAATATTTTGTCCCATATTAAAGATTATGATTTTTTATATTTTGATATGAACATTGAATTAGTTAAAATGCAGGTACGAAAAGGAGGCTTCAAGATATAATCGCATATCTCCTTAAAAATTAAATTTACCAAATAAAGAAAATAGTAAAAAGTAGCTCATTATTTTTCAATAAAATACATTTTCGTAAAGTCGAAAGAGAAAATAGAATTGTGCTGCGTGCGAAATATCGCATTAGTGCTGACGGTATTAATAATTGTCAAATTAAATGCTTTGATAAAATAATCGTGCGTTACTCTGAAATATGTTAAACGAAATGCTTTGTGACATCTGGACAGCTATGTCACACTTTCCTTCTAAATCAAAGGCTCTTTCTGTCGATGTAGTTGCGTAAAACTTGGCAGGAAATCCTGTACACTTTTATGATTACGTACATATTAATAAACACGTAAGGCGCTGTCTGGTTTCGTAACTGAATATATTTGACTATACAACGCGGAGTGGCGCTCAATAGAATAGCCGTTACAATTTCATCATTATTATTATTATAATTAATTTCTTTTGTTAAAATCATTTAATAAAATGTTATTAATTATACTAATGTATATATTCTCAATAAGGCAATGAGATAATAATACACGACTAAAAAAAAAAAGTCGATTTAGTGTCAGAGGATTTGATTGTGACTTGAAAGGTTATATTTGCCTCCGCTTGGTGAAAAACCCATATGACATTTAAAGAGAAGAAATGATTTGGAATTATAAGGTAGGCTTTTAATAGTCCCTGAAGAGAGGAAAGAGATAAAAGTAGTGCCACTGCATAATGATAGTGGCGGGGGGGGGGGGGAATGGAAACATCGAACTATAGTTTGTATTCTGTAGCTGTTAAGGTATTGGAGGAACTGGCAAGAGCTTGCATACAAACTTGGGCAAATGAGAATAACATTATCTGTGAAGGTCAGCACAGATTTGTTAAGGGGCGTTCTTGTTTCTATTTCTTGTTTTTATAAAAGGCATTTGATAGGGTGCCACATGATAAACTGATATTTAAGTTGGAACGTATGGGCTTGGATATTAAGTTGGTGGAGTGGACTGGCAACTGGTTATGTGATAGATATGAAAAGGAGGAGCAATATCTGGGAAAAGGAAAGTTATCAGTGGAGTTTCACAGGGCTCTGTGCTGGGACCACTACTTTTCAATGTTTATATCAATGACAATGTTACTGGAATTCAGGATATTCAGCAGACGTGAAGCTGGGAAGGTTATCGAGAGTACATGTGGTGGCTCTTCAGGAGGATCCGAACAAGCTGGAAACATGGTGAGATGAATGGCGATGATAGCTTAACGTTGCTGAATGTTTTGAGTGATGGGATATTGCATGTATGGAGAAGTATACCGGAGAAAGTAGAGAAAGCACGGGATCTTGGGGTTATCGTGGATCGAAATTTCAAATTTAAGGGATATATTGCAAAGGTAATAAACACAATTCAGAGGATTGCTGCAATATTAATGCGAACTTTAATCAGTTTGGAGAAGAATGGAGCACTTTGGAGAGATGCAGAAGTGGTTGACAAAAAGGATTTCAGGACTGTGGAAGGTGAGCTATAAGGAGAGATCGAAGTCATGTAATCTGCAGAGTTTTTGCGTGATAGAAGGCGAAGGGGTGACATGATTGAGACATTTAATCACTTGAGAGTTATATACGAGAGTTTTTGCATTATAGTGCAAAATAAGGAAGGATAAAGAACAAGTACCAGCCTTGGTAATTGCGCAAGGAAGTGGTGCAAAGATGGGGATTTTTAAAGTGGAGAGTGGCGAGTGCATGGAATGATTATGTTATGAATGTTAAGATTGTGAATGAGTTTCAGCTTCGGTATGATGATAGATATGTTGCAGGCACGAGAGATTTTCCGTAAGAAGTCCGTGGACTTTGTAATTTATGAATTTCACACTGTAATGTAATTTAATGTGTACTTCTTATGGTATAAAACTCTCTCTCTCTCTCTCTCTCTCTCTCTCTCCTTCGATTGTCGTTCACTCCAAGAGAATGTAATAAGTATTTTATTTTTATAATTTTTTATTAAGGTCTAAAGTGTTTACAGATAGAATTTTGATATTAATAATAGAATATTTATTAAAAATAGAATATGAATAATAATGACAAGAAAAAAAAAACGATTAAATTCCAAATTAATAATTTTTTTTTTTGACAAGTTTGACAAAGTTTATTATCCTCTTCAAAATATACAAAATATTTACAAATTTGCAATTGAAGTATTATTATTACATTTTGTTCACTACAAATATTCAGTATTCAATATAATAATAATAATAATAATAATAATTTTTTTTATGTCTCAGATAAATTGCATACATAGATACAGTAATAATTATATATACGTATACACGTATATATACACGTGTGTATATATTATATATAAATATAAATAACATTTATAACACATTACAATTGTGAATAACGGATACTTGCAAGTTAATATTTTTAAATAATATTTATTATTATTATTATTATTATTATTATTGAAATTATGATTGTATATTCTGATTGCATATTTACAACAGATTTAGTTCTTTTTTCTTTTCTTTTTTTTCTGTATGATGTATTATATTCTTTCTTTGGGAGGCATTTCTGATTTCTTCTTCGAAGCTTAGCAGAGCTTATCTGAGGAAGATAATAGATGACGGTGGCTTCATGGTTATGTTTCTATACTGGTCGCAAGCCAGGTGTTGATTTTACTGTTTGTTAATACGTGCTTGGAAGACTTCGACTGCTATTACAGTTTTTTTTTTTTTTTTTTTTTTTTTGCAAGTAGGGTTGAATTTAGTTAGACATGGTGTGTTTGTTTCTTTGTGTTCTTGTAGTGATGGTTTTTGAGAGGGAGGGGTTGTGATAGGTGTGTGTGCGTGTGCGGGGGGGGGAAGAGAGAGAGAAGCAGGAATTGCTCTAATTTTCATTCTCGCTATAATATTTATACAGCGCTTGTTTCAGCTCTCTGTATGTTCGAAGGTTTCTGTCGTCGAACGGCAGTTTGTTTATCATGTCAGGTATGTAGACGTTTCGGGTGGCTTTGCCGTTCTGATTGTTGTACTTATATGTTATGTAGTTTGTTGACTGTGGTCTTGTTATTTGATATGTTGTTCTGGTTACTCTATATGTTGGGCTGTAGTAGTGTTTTAACATGACTGTAGTGGCATAAGTGTTTCGCCTTAAATATTTTGTGTTGTGTCCGTGCTTCCTGCATAAGAGTGGGTTGTTCCCAGAATATCAGTTTTACCATTTTGTCTTGCAACCATTGTAGCCTGTTAAGTCTGTAGTCTGCGCAGAAGGCGTATGATGTGATTGCGTATCTTAAAATGTTTTCACATAATGCTTTATAGATTAGCATTTTTATGTGGGTTGGGGCAATGTCTTTTAATCTGTATAGTTTGCTTGCTATTATCCTAAGCTTGGTATTTAGGTAGTTTGTATGGCTATTCCAACTTTGATCAGCATCGAAGTGAAGTCCGAGATAGCGTGTTGTTTTCACCTGTGTGATGGTTGTGATTTTAGGTTCTGCGCTTTGTGTATAGGAGGATGAATGTCGGATAGTGAGATATTTAGTTTCTGTGGGAAGGGTTTGGGGGTTTTTGAATACCATAGCTTGGTTTTTCCAGGGTTTATATACATGCCGTTTTCGGTTAACCAGTTAGTGATTTGATTGATGTCGTGTTCCATATTTCTGTAAGCGATATTTGCATTGTTGTGAATGGATGCTATGGCCGTGTCGTCTGCGCACTGGAAGAGTTTACTTTTTTGGGGAAGGTGGCTTATGTCGTGTGTGTATGTTAAATAGAATGGGAAATAGGACAGCTCCTTGCGATACTCCACGGGATACCTGCACCTCTTTGCTGTACGCTGATGTGTGGTATGCTTTCTGTTTGTCATGTATGCTTTAAACAAGAAACAACCTTTCCTCACACAAACGAACATTCTCCACTAGGTCCACGAGCAACCCAGTCGATGTGGTTCCCCACAGTAACAAAAGAAGAACTATCATTGGCAATTCGACAAATTAACCCTAACAAAGGACCGGGGATAGACGGAATCAGACCAAAAGACATCAAGAAACACTCAACCAACCTACTTCCAGTTATACAAAAACTGTTAAATAAAATCTTCGAAACGGGACACATACCTGAAACATTAAAGACTGCATTAATCACACCCATACACAAACATGGAAAAAGAAACATAAGTAATTACAGACCCATCGCCAAGTTGTCTGTAATCAACCAAATCATGGAGCGCATCGTGCATCACAAACTCTCCACATACGTTGAAAAATTTCAAATCATATCCAAAACACAATATGGCTTTCAAAAAAATAAAGGAACATTAACACTCCTTGAAGATTTCACAGACCTAATAAACGCTGCATTGGATAAAAACAGAATAACATTAGTGGTATTCATTGACTTACAAAAGCATTTGACACACTAACACACAAAACCTTGTTAACGAAACTTACCCATATCGGAATTGGAGGTCGTCTACTCCAGTGGTTTAAAGCATACACGAAAAACAAAAAGCACATCACACGTATAGGATCAGCACACAGCAAAGAGGTACATGTAACCTGTGGAGTACCGCAAGGAGCTGTCCTATCTCCCATTCTATTTAACATATACACACACGACATAAGCCAACTCCCCCTAAAAAGTAAAATCTTCCAGTATGCAGACGACACTGCCATAGTATCCATTCACAACACTGCAAAAATCGCTTACAAAAATATGCAACACGACATCAATCAAATCACTAACTGGTTAACCGAAAACGGCATATATATAAACCCTGGAAAAACAAAGCTAATGATATTCAAAAATCCCCAAACCCTGCCCATAGAAATTAAATATCTCACTATCAAACATTCATCCTCCTATACACAAAATGCAGAACCTAAAATCACAACCATCACACAGGTGAAAACAACACGCTACCTTGGACTTCACTTCGATGCAGATCAAAGTTGGAATAGCCATACAAACTACAAACTATCCTAAGCCATACCAAGCTTAGGATAATAGCAAGCAAACTATACAGATTAAAAGACATTGCCCCAACTCACATAAAAATACTAATCTATAAAGCATTATGTGAAAACATTTTAAGATATGCAATCACATCATACGCATTCTGTGCAGACTACAGACTTAACAGGCTACAATGGTTGCAAGATAAAATGATAAAACTGATATTCTGGGAACAACCCACTCTTATGCAGGAAGCATTGACAAAACACAAAATATTTAAGGTGAAACACTCACGCCACTACACAGTCATGTTAAAACACTACTACAGCCCAACATATAGAGTAACCAGAACAACATATCAAATAACAAGACCACAGTCAACAAACTACATAACATATAAGTACAACAATCAGAACGGCAAAGCCACCCGAAACTTCTACGTACCTGACATGATAAACAAACTGCCGTTCGACAACAGAAACCTAGGAACATACAGAGAGCTGAAACAGGCACTATATAAATATTATAGCGAGAATGAAAATTAGAGCAATTCCTGTTTCTCTCTCCCCCACCACACATACACACACACACAAACCTACGACAACCCCCCCTCTCAAAAAACTACCACTACAAGAACACAAAGAAACAAACACACCATGTCTAAATCCAACCCTATTTGCACAAAAAAAAAAAAAAGTTAAACTGTAATAGCAGATGAAGTCTTTCAAGCACGTACCAACAAACAGTAAAATCAACACCTGGCTTGTGACCACTATAGGAACACAACCATGAAACCACCACCCTCTGTCATCTATTATCTTCCTCAGATAAGCTCTGCTAAGCTTCGAGGAAGAAAATTACTAACTTGCAAGTATCTGTTATACACACTTGTAATGCGTTATAAATATTATATACATGTAATTACTACAGCAACTATGTATGCAATTCATCTGAGACATAAAAAAAAAAAAAAATCTGTATAATCCTTATTGTAAATACTGTAAATATTATTATTGTATGTAACTTATACTGAGACATAATAAAAAAAAAAATAAATAAATAAATAAATAAATAAATAAATTATTATTATTATGTTGTATTAGTAATAGCAAGGTGTGGATGTTATTAACTTAGAGATGTTTATGATGACACCATTTAGGTTGATATAAAATCATATGTGTTATTGATTTAGTATGATAATAATCATTATTATCATAATATTACTGGAGATGTTTATGCAACTAAAACAGTTGCACAAACTGAATAAGAATTCAGCAATAGGGACTGATGGAATATCAGCACGTGTGCTAAAAGAGTGTTCAGCTGAAGTGGCCATTACTTTGACCAGGCTATTTAATATGAGTCTCAGAGCAGGGAAAATTCTGCTGGAATGGAGAGAATGTATGGTAATCCCATTGCGCAAGGGTGGTGCAAAGACCGATGTATCAAACTATGGACCAATTAGTATCTCAGAAGTGGTGGTGAAGATTTTGGAAAAATTGGTCAGGGCTTGCATTCAGAAATGGGTTAACAGTGAATCTCTACTTTGCAATGAACAACATGGGTTTACTAAGGGAAGGTCATGTTTTAGCAACTTTCTCTCATTCTATAACAATGTTACCATTGAACTAGACAAGGGGAATGGATACACCATGATACTTTTGGATTTTGCTCAGGCTTTTACAGAATACAGCATGGTCGAGTGTTGCATAAACTGAATAAACTGAAGAGTATGGGATTGGATATGAACTATTGGCATGGATAGGAGGACGGCTGATTGGCAGATATCAAAAAGTGGTATATGGGGGAATGTGAATCTGCTAGATTTAAGGTAACCAGTGGGTACAGTAGGAATCAGTCCTTCCATTGATATTTAGTCTTTGCATTAGTGATATTGGAGAAAGATTTAAGAAGAAGCATATAGTTGTTGCTGATGATGCAAAGATAGGCAGGGTAATCAAGAATGCAAATGACATGCAATCAGTGGCACCATCACGTATTTGCGTTTTAAATTAGCATCCCAGACAGGGATGAGCATTTAAAAACAAGTGTCAGCCAGTACGCTGAATCGTAAATAATGTTCGACCTATATTGCATTAGTATCGTGGATGGGCAAAAAGTTGAAGATAAAGAACAAACGCGTTAAACTTTCATAACAAGGTTCCTGGTTTTCATAACAGAAATTCAAAACAGGGTTCCTGTTTACAGAGTTTAATTGCTATTCACAGGTAAAGTAACGCCTTGAGCTAAAGAAGAATTTCTTCTATGCTGAGGAAGTGATTTGCAAAATGTTAATGTTATGAAGCCTGGCGGTGAGAGTGAGTTTCCCAGTAGGCGAAACCTCTTCTTGTCGGGATATTTGGATATTGTCAAAAGTATGACGGGAAGGAAAAGTTTCTTTCTCTCTCCTTTTTTCTTTCTTTCTTTTTTTGCGAGAAACAGGACAGGATTGAGTTTTGCTTGCATTGAAGTTAACACAGTTTTTCAGAACAAAAGTAAAACTGGTTTGGCGATCAGTACTTATTATCCCCAAAACAACATGATCTTTTTTATCGTTAAAAAAAAAAAGCGTAGTTCTTTCTCCCCTTACCTTTGATAATGCTCATCTCACTAGTCAAGCCCACATCTCTCTTCTCAGACTGACTCTTATTCCTGGCTTTTCATGTCGCAAATGCACCATTCCTCTAACATCCTTGCTTCCCACAAAACTTCGCATCCTTTTTCATTCATGACGTTACTTTTCATCTGTCTAGTTACTAATCTCAAATCCACTCGGCCCTAGATTCTCACATTCGAGACCGTGAACTGAAAACCTCTGTGAGAATTCTCGATGCCATTCAGAAAAAGGACAATCGATTGACTGACGATCGGTACACGCCATTGATTTGCGGGCCTTTCGTGGGTTGGACCGATTATGTATTTGTATAAATATAGATGAATACTTATGTTCTTTTTCGAGACATTAGATAATCAGGGTCTGTCACCAGGCGACGAGATCCATCGACCGCCTCAAAAGCATTCGCCAACATCCATGTTTACGGTGAGTTTTGAAACTACGACCTGTTAACTGGAGAATGGGTATGCTAACCCACTTGGCCACCCATACTGCTGATTATTAATGTACGAAGCACGTATGCAGTGATTGTTATGCACACGTCATAACGTGTTTGTCATGTCTTAAGCATTTCTTCTATGGGAGGAAATCTCTTGATAAATTGAAGTGTACAAGTGAGGTCTGCAATCAACGTGACAAAACCAAGGAGAAATATTTGATGAGCTGTGTGTGTTGTGAAGGAAGAAATTCGCGATAATTTTTTTTCCTTTATGATAGCTAATGATGTTGATTCATCTTCCATTCAGAGTAGGCCTCATTAAATTAACTTTCACTTTTTCGTGAATTGGAATTACGGTGGTCAATGTTTTCTACATGCTGTAGTCAGTTTACCAGCCAATCAGTTGGCTGCTAACAGACGGTGGGGAGTAAGAACTGTACGAAGAAAAATTCTAACTTTGCCTTGCCTGAACAAGGCCTAATGAGAATCTTCTTAACCGAATGTTGTACATGGAGAAATCGCTCAGGTATCAGGGCCGGCTGTAGGCTCAGGCACAAGAGGCACTGGCTAGGGGCGTCAACATCGTAAAAAACAGTAATAGTACTAAAGAGGACCAGAGAGTCGAAGAGATGGTGGTACGAGCAGTTCCCCCAAAATGCTCTATACGCACTTTTTTTGGCAATAAATATAAACTGCTTTTAACAATGTGGACGCCACATACCCTCAAGCCGACTGCAGCTACAACAACATCCGATGTTAATTCTGTTCTTAGAAAGAATCACCCACTTTGTTTTGCGCAAGAGGGTACCTCACTTTACTATCTTGCCAAGCAAACTGACTCTAAGCGTTATAACTACGCCATAAGATATACCAACGTCAGTGTTGTTTGCCACAAGGCTGCTAGTGATTCAAACGTTAATGATTTTCCTCCAAGTAAGCTGTGGTTGTATTTTTAAGTCAAATCTCTCTAAAGTATTGTATAACGAACCTATGCACAGAACTCTTACTCTGTTATTTCCCAGAGTTTTTGGTTGCTCTTTTTCAGGCGAGATCACACATTTGTTGTGTTTTGAATCATCCACTGTAATCCTTCTTTCGTGAGTGCTTCAGCCGAAATCCAGCTGTGAAAAGACAAAACAACTACTTACTCTATAGTTTGGAAAGCAAACGAAATTCAGCAATTGTCACACTAGAATTATAAAAGTATGACGTTGATTGCAAAATAAATAAATAAATAAAACTTTAATGTAAACAAAGTTAGTGTCCCGAAAAGGGTTAGCAGCTGACCTCATGGGAGAAGAAGCTTTTCCATTAACTGAAGAGCGAACAGAAGCTACTTTGGGATTGAGAAGAAATTATCACGTTTAGTGGCCCAGAGAATGCAAAGAGACCACCCCTTCTCCTTGCAGGCCTTAAAATATGCATTCTCGAGAGAATAATCGCCAGACATCCTGATGACGGCTGCAACGTGGATGGAGTTCGATGAACTGATGGAGCTTCTGATTAAATCTCATAATTCCTGATATAATTTGGCACTAGGTGGTGCATAATTTACTTCTTTCTGCCTGCACTATAACAACGTCCCAGCGAGCCATACCAGCCGGTAGCGCTAAATCGTAAATAATAGAGGCCTGGAACAATGGCATAAATACTCGGTGTATTTTACCGGCCCGTGACGCTTACTGCGAAGATTCACGACGGCATTAATTAGGTTAGTGTCAACGATCCCCTGCAGTGTCGCCGTTATTTACCCGAACTTCTTACACGATGATATATGTTACTGATCTATGTGCAGAGAACATCCCCTAGAAGAGTTTCCCGACGTCCCCGGCATTAAAGGGTTGAAAAGTTTAATTAGCATTAATAAGCTGACGGAGTTTGGCAGGAGAAAACAAATCATGTGCTATTAACGGGTCACTGACAGTACGTGGAACTGGAATTAAAAGGCTTCCCTAATGTCCTTTAGGTTTAAGTACCAAAAATATTTAAGCGTGTATTAAGGTTTTAGCAAGACTACAAATTATTTAGTTTCGACCTACTTTATATACAAACCAATAGAAGGTTCTGAAAGTCTAACGAGTATCGATTTCATAAGCTAGATGCCGCCTTCGGATATACAAATATTTTTCCGTTTTCTAGTATTTGTTACGATCTTCGCTAGTAGATGGCGCCACGTGCTATTTCTCCATGATTGAGATCCCAGATTTCATGAGTCCAAACTCTGGGAAAGAGAAAAATGCGATATTGTGTAAATTGGAAGCCGTCAATAGCAGCATATTTCTAACCTGAGAAGTACAGTCTCTTTTTGCATGATTCCAAATGCTAATCCTTTCCCTATTCTCATACACACGCAACACACTGGCTATTATACGATTGACAATAAACGATCCTAATTCGCTGCTGGTTAAGTTATGTGCTTCTTCACATAAAGTAAAATGCATTCACTCGATGGTGTTAAAAGTTTATATGGCGCATCTGTTATGGCGTTTCGTCACCTTGGCCTATATATTAAGACAATTCTAGGGCCCAATGGATAAAACAAAAAACAAAACGCCTGCTTAAACCTTGACAATCTGGCGCCATATCAATCATCAGTATAACTTAAGCTAAAACTGGAACACCTCTGGACTCCACTTGGGAATGTAAATATACTCTTCCGTACGCACCTGACAATACCCCCCCCCCTACAGAAGCACACGCAAGAATGGTATCGACGTACGAAATTAATTACCATAGCAACAGATATTTAACGCACTGTTTACCATGGCCACTACTAGAACGTTTGCTATGATTTGCGTGTTCGTACTACGATCCACGGTGACTTGTATTTGTCGTAAGAATAAATTTGTACACAAAAACGGCTTTGTTATTTTGCGTGAAAATTCGGGTACATGGTTATTACTATTGCTCAAACAAATATTTATATTTCAGATTTATGTATTTTAAAGTTTTTTAAAAATAAAATATTAAATATCAGTTATTTGTATGCATAATTTTATTCTTATTGCAAAACAGCATACCTGAAAGAAACTTTATTTATTTGTTTGTTTTCCTTTATTTTCATCATAATAGCATTTGAAAATAAATAAATGCATATAACCTCTGCATATTTATCTAATTTTAATACACTTTTAATATAATTGATATTAATATATTTATTCATATATTAATTTAATATAATTGACATATAAAAACTAAATGTTTTTGATATATGTATTTTTTTTATACTGTGCGATATTTTATTATTTTTTTTTTTAATTTTAAACAACTTGTTTTTGCTTGTACATTATAAAATGCTGATTCTAAAGTCAGTCCCATAATTCTTTTGCTATTTTTTCCAAAGCTTGTTTACAAGCAAATACATAACTTTAGCAAATGAAGATTTATTTAAGTATACATTTTTTAACTTTCTATATGACTTCATCTTGTGATTCCCCCCCCCTCTCTCTCTCTCTCTCTCTCTCTCTCTCTCTCTCTCTCTCTCTCTCTCTCTCTCTCTCTCTCCCTGGATGCCCACCACATTGCGGGCAGCCTCCACCATCGTGGAACTTTGGCTGATTTCAAATACAATGTGAATGTTCATAATTGAGGTTATCATTACATCGTTGAGTTAGCCGGCCTCACACGGAGCTGGCCTCATAAACGTTACAGCGTTTACATAAAACGATGTAAACATTACATCGTTTTATTTTTATTCATTTCTTTGTTTGTTAGAATGGATGAAATCCCTGGCGAGATATTTCCCATCTTTAAGTACAACTTCAGATATCAACTTCTCATCTGAAATGGATTTTTCCGATCTCCCCTGTGGCAATTTCTGCAGAACGAACTGAGTATCTTATTTCCCCTTCAAGAAGATGGCTTAAAGTTATCGACAACATCACAGAATAAGAATAGTAACAGAATGGCATTCAGTACAAAATACGACTGACCATGGAACAGGAGAAGAGTCCATTTTGGGACATTCCAGATACACCAAAGAACCCCCACCATCCCCCATTCTTAAAGAGACATCAACTGCGTACTTCCATGCAACATCCCCTATAAACCTCCCACAGCAGTGAGGCACTATCGAGATCTTAAAAAATAGCAAAATTTATCAATGGTAGCTTCAGGAAGTACCTTTTTGGTGTGTGTGTGTGTGTGTGTGTGTGTGTGTGTGTGTGTGTGTGTGTGTGTGTGTGTGTGTGTGTGTGTGTGTGTGTGTGTGACGATTGATCAGTTACTCCGTACTCGGTCGTGATCCCAACTTTAAGTATGCATGACGGATGTATTCTAAATGCATGCACTTCGTGTCTATTTATAACGTGCTACGAAACTCGTCCATAATTGCTGTGCTAATCAGTCGCTCTGTTCCGTTACGTTTTGATGCACAACAATGCTATCGCGTGCAATTTATCCAAAAATTGCACGCTTTCCACCCGTAATTACGTTACCTAAATGGAGTTTCGCGTTGAAGGAAAAAGACAAAAAAAAAAAAATGGCTTGAACGTGGCAGAGGAAATTATTGCAAGATGACAACCATCCATGGTTATTGGCCTTCTGAAACTAAAAAGTTCCAAAAGTGACACAGCTTACGAAAATAGAACTTTCGAAAGGATTGACTTGGTATTGCATTACTCGAAGGATAAGAACACTGCTCGGAAATGGGAATGTTCATCTTTTATTAATTCTTTTGATTAACAGTTTCGAACATGGGTTACTCATCAGGTGCTAACCAGAAATGCAGAAAATATAAAAAAGAAGAAATTTTAGCACGCTGAGAACTACTACTACTGCTTATTATTATTATTATTATGGACTACTCCAAGGAGTCCTCAGACTCATCGAGGGAGGCCCTAAACATCATGTCAAGAACTATCCAACATTTGCACAGTATCTATCATACTTTGCTTTGACTTAGTCCCAGTCACGGAACCAACAACGGACTCTGGCAACCTATTCCACTCAGTTACCATTCTCCAAGCAAAAAAACAAAAACTAGTTCTAAAATCCTTGCTAACTACACGCTTTTTAAGTTTCCGAGGGTGTCCCCTAGTTCTCCCACCACCAGACCTGTTCTGAAAAATTTTCTCGGAATTAATCTCTTGTAAAAACCCCTCAGTCATTTTTATGTCTCAATCATATCACTCCTTTTCTGCCTATCGTCCAGTTTCTGCAACCCACAAATCCTCAACTTGTTCTCATACGGTTCATTCCACAGACCTGCTATCATCTTGGTCACTCTCCACCTCCTGGATCCTCTCCACCTCCTCCCCATCAAGAAGAGACCCTGGCTCCCAGATCTGCACGCAGTAGTCAAGATGGGGTCTTGTCAAGGCTCGATAAAGAGGAACAATAACCTGCTTGTTTCTGCTCGTTAAAGTATTCTTCAGTAACCAAGTAATCCGACGAGCTGCTTTAGCCATTTCTGCAATACGTTCTTTAAAACTTCAACTCCCTGTCCACCAACACTCCCAAATGCCTGGCCTCGTCAACCTCCTGGAGTACAGTTCCACCAATGTGGTACATTGCTGCTATTCTTCTCACCCCAAAATGCATAATCTTACACTTTGCCACATTAAATTGACATCCATTCTTCTTGGCCCATACCGTCAGTCTATTTAAATTATCCTGTAAAATATCAATACCCTCCTTATTGACCTACTTTTGCATCATCTGCAAACAACTGAATATTTCCCTTCAGATCATTAATAAACAAAGGTAATAGTAGTAACCCAAGTACACAGCCCTGTTGCGTGCCAAAAGTCACAACCCTTCTACTGGACTCTACTCCTGAATAAACTTCTCTCTGTTATTTCTCCATAACCATCCTCTTATCCATCTCACAACCCCTATATCCATCCCCATGTGCTGCAGTTTAGTGATTAGAATTCCATGTGGTAGCCTGTCAAAGGCTTTTGCAATGTCCAGCAGCATCACTGTAAACCCATTACCTTTCTCCAGCTCACCTTTTCATTGTATTATAAAGTTACTGAAGCATGACCTATCCTTCACGAAACCCATGTTGACTTCCGTGTAGTATCCGCTACATTATTGTATTTTGCTCTTAATTAACTTCTCTAATACCTTGATCACGACTCCTGAGATGCTGATCGATCAGTAATTTGCTATATGTCTTGGAGGTTGCGACCAACCTCGAGTTCAGACAAATTGAACAATGCGATCAAAGGTACTGCCATTTCACCAGAACCTTCTCGTAAAAACTCGAGTTGGTATATCACATAATATCGTAGCTGTGTTCACATTAAGGTTCTGTAACATGCTATGCCCCTCCAGTTCAGCTACCTCTATTTCGATATAAGCCATTGCCTCTCTTGATACTGCAATATCTCCACCTGGATTATATACTCTTGCAAAGTGTTCACTTAGTAATTCTACTATTTCGACTGATTCAGTTACCTCCCTACCATCGGCATTCATTAAAATACTTTGCTTTTGCCTTTCTTACCACACTAGTTACCCTTCTGGCCTGCGCCCTGTACTGTTCATGTGCCTGCTGGTCACTATTCTCTTTAAATTCACTACGCAAATGTTTTTTTTTTTTTTTTTTTTTTTTTTTTTTTTTTTTTTTTGCAGCTCTAGCTTAATGATGATATTCATCCATTTGACTCCCACTTGATTTGCCCTCTTGACTAGGTATGCAGTTTGCCATTACTTCCCTCAAACACTCCTTTACCACCTCCATTGCTCCAAGCAATCTCCTGTGTTTGTCATACTTACCAGTCATGCAATTCCACGTACATCCCCTCTTAAATGAAACTTCCACACCTTTAGCCACCTCCCAGTGCAAGACATTATGATCACTCTCTCTCCAGTTGTTGGTAATGTGGTCTTCTTGGTTATAGACAAATTCTCAGATGCAGTTACTAGATCGATCACTCTCGAGTATATTCCATTACATGCTGTCTCAGGTAATTATCCCTTAATAACTGCATAAAATCCAATTCCTTCCTCCCATGTAGTCTCTCTTCCTTCTAATCAATGTTATTACCATAGTTGAAATCCCCCATAATAATTACCTGTCCTCCACTCATTGAGTCTATTTACCAATGCATACTGTCTCCATCATCTATTCCATCGCCTAGTCTATAGCAGCATCCAACTGTATATTTTATTCTGCTGGCCTCAATCTCGCACCAGATGGCCTCAAATGTGTTATTTTTCTTGGCCTGCAGTTGAATGTCTACCCCTCTTTGGTTGCAGTTCATCGACTATCATCAATAACACTCCCCCCCCCCCAATCTTTTCTCTCTATCCTTCCTGAACACAGTATTCCCTTCACATTCCATCCCACTAACTATATCATCTTAATAATAATTAATAAACTAAATAATACTCAGTTTTTTACTAATTTAATGCCCTTAAAATTTATACAGGTATAAAATATATAAAATAAATATATATGTATATAAATGGATATAAATATATTTAGATATATTTATGTATAATGAAATATTTATATGTATTTATAGATCCTTTTAAAATATTTATTTTGAAATTATTCAATTTAATAGTCATTGCAATATTTAAAAGTCCAAGTTTGAAATACAGCCTCCGTAGTTCACTCGGTATGGGCGAAGCCCTTTGGTCGGAAAGACCTGGGTTCGATTCCCGTCCAAGACGTGAGGAACCTTTACTGGTCTCTTTCGACTAAAGGTGAGTTAGCCGGTTTCACAGGGAGGTAGAGGGTTTTTTGTCCCTCAGAACAGGCAAACCGGACCCGTAAACACACGCTGCTACAGACATAAGAAGACACCCCCTAGAATAAGGTGTAGCCAACGTATTCAGTGGGGATTTGGGTTTCGAATGCCTACACGGTGAAGTGTGGGTTTACGCGTGGGCTTAAATTAGGATAGGATAGGAAGTTTAAAATGTATGCATTATATATTTATTAATATATTATACACAGCACAGTTTTTAGTTTTAATATGTAATTTTCGTAAAACAGCAGTAAAATAAATCACGTAAAAAGACATTTCTTAAAATCCACTTGATTTGTCACGCAGTGTATTGCTTCAAAGTTCAAAATTTATTACTAAAAATATGTTCCGTAAACCAACTCGGCTGTCCACTGCTCCCAAACAATGAAATCATTTTCCCAAGCTTTGAGAATTCGGTATCCCCCTCCCCTCATTTAGTGCATATTAATACAAATATGGAGATTGAGTCGTTTTCGAATTGACTTTGATTATAACAAACTGCTCATCATTACTGGACTCAGAACTGGACTGAAACTTACTAGCTTTCGGCGTTTTCTGGACATAATTCAAAGAAAGCAACCCCACGCCTCTCTTCAGCAAGCCATTTTCCATAACATTATCCGAAAAATCGCGTAAACCGATGGAGGAATGTAATCTGTTGAAAGACTTTCCAAGCTTTCAGTTTCCTACAATCGAATTGGCGCCTCCGCGGCTCGAATTCAACGTGGTTTCGACGATGCCCTTCGATGGCAAAGACCTAGGTTCGAATCCAACCTAGAACGCGAAGAACCTTTATCAGGGGGCCTTTTATCCGAGGGCGAGTTAGCCAATTATTAGTTGGTTTTTCTCCTTTAAAATCGGGCTGTTTTTATTCCATCAACGTCAGATGAACACACGCAATATCAGACGTATTAGGAGATTACGTGATTCAGGATTAAACACCCTTTTCCGTCTGATCGGGTTTCGAAGCTTGCATGGTGTGGAGTGGATCCACGTGTAAACCAAAGCAGAAAATCAACGAGGAGCCTCAGAAAAATTTGGTGATGGCAGGTCCAACTGTGTGAACGTGGATAATGATTTTCCCTTTCTGTCGTTTCCGACCGTAGGTGACTTGTAGGCATTGCCCTCAAAGTATTCCTGGCGAGATTTTTTACAGGGTAGTTCACCATTGCTTTCCCCAAACCCCCAATTTTATCCGGGCTCGGGACCGGCATATGGCTGGGACGTATTCATGACTGTAATCCACGTGTGTATTCACGGGGCCGGTTTGCCTATTCTGGGGAACGAAAAACCCCCCTACCTCCGAGACAGGCTAACTAGTCGAAAGGTGACCAAATAAAGGTTCCTCACGTCTTGAACGGGAATCGAACCCAGATGCTTCCATGTGAATGATATCAACGATACCGACTGAGCTACAATGGCTCTGTGAACAAAAGGAACTTCTATTAACACGCAGTCTTCATAATTTTTCTTCACAGCAAATTATAAGAATGGGAATCATTTCTTGTGTCGCTATTTCCGGGAACGTTTTGTCGTAGTTATTTTGTCGAAGCCGCCATCTCCTGTCTTGTTATCTGCGTACGCGTGTTAATCGCCACCGTTCTTAATTGTGTCATCTGTCCCGTTCAGCATTGCCGATCTAATTACTGTCGCGCTTGCAGAGTTCGTGGGTTTAATCTGTTCTGCGCGCCAAGACAATTCGTTTCCTCAGAGAGTTTCTTCTTTGAATAATCGTGCATCTTCGAGTCCGCTCGGTAACGTCCCTTGGTAGTGCAATAACCTTTAATCACCCCCCTCCTCATCGCTGGCTGTTCCCTAATAGTTTCATTCCAACAGTTTGCCTCTTGACCGCGCGCCTCGTTCCGTCGCAGTCGATGAATGTGTTAGCCAAAGCTGCCGGGTAATAAATAAAATGGCGATGCGGGGGGGAGGGAGAATATCTTCTTTTACTTGACGGCGGGAATGAGTGACAGTCGCCCTCCGCTGTCACCAAATGAGCCGGAAACGGAAACTGATTTATTAATCTCTGTCACAGGAAATGGAGTCGTGCAATCTCATCAACTGCCCTTCTGACATTGGCAGTGGGAATGCGAGGCAAAGAAACGAAGACCGTCCTTGCTCCGCTGTAGTTCTGCACACAGACTTCGTCCGTGATATTTCTAGTCAGCAGTAATTAACGACGAGCAAACTGTTTTGCAGCAGCTCAACTTTGTGATATTAACGACCTCCGATGTGTTATGGAGTGCAGTTCACAAGGGAAAGAACGCGCACCCCTTCGCCCCTCCAGGGTATATTAGTCTCTTAACTAGTTTAGAGTCTCAAAGCAGTGATGGCGTCTCAAAGAAAGCGTAAACGAGAATTTAATCGGAATTCGAGTCGCTTCACCAATAGTCGAAACGCAGATTCCTCATTTTGAACAAGTCAACATTCAGCAGCTTCCTTTAATTTACTTCAGCGGAGGAAAATGTCGTCGTGTTGAGCATAAATTAAAACATTCGGGGAGGGGAGGGAAAAGCAAGAGCAACAAAAGTGACACAAGTCAAAAGAACTTTCTGACTGTGCGCCTGGCGTGTAAACCGCAACACTGGTCATGTGTTTGTGTGTGTGTCGTTGATAGGAAGCAGAGACGTTTCTGACAGCGCAACTGGCGCTGTAATTAAGCACGTTCATAAAAAGACACGTTCAGATCGATGCTGCCGAATTCGTAGGATAACAGAATGGTCGAAAGCTCTTTTGACGCTTCTTCAGATGCAAATCATTTTGTAGTGATTATCCCCGTCCAAGGACAACTTCTTGTTTCCACTGGAAGGGGACAGATTGCAAGTCATCAATTACTTTGATGACCTGCGACTTGTCATTAAAGCGAAGATCTTTTTAGGACAAACAGGACATCGTATGAAACGAGATGGACCCCTCGCTTTGGGGAAGACACTTCTCAATGGGTTTGGCAAAAAATCCATTAGTTGTTCATTCATGCTCGTCAATAGGAAATAGAAAGTGGCGAATGTGCTTCGTTGAACATGGCAAAGTCTACAGCATTCAGAGATATTTAAAGAAAAAAGTATAAAAGAGGGCGTGGGAGTCATTATAAAGTATTGGAGGGATCTTAAAGCGATATTTCTAAACAATGCATCCATTTACGTTGAGTTAGGACAACACATTGTATAGAAAGGAACTTCAGTAAGTCGAGGGTAGCAGAGTCCCCTACTCCCCCTCAAAACAGGCAGAAGAACACACGCAACTGAATAGCAATAGTATTCTGCGCAGAAGCGATTAACCATCCTATGAGAACACTAATTAGTTCCCAGTTACTTAGCCATTGAGCCTACAGCAAGCTAAAACGGGAATGAGCCTTGATGACCACACGGCGGAGAATAAACTTAAATCAAGGGATGAGACCAGAAGGTGAATGTTAACAAATATTGTTAACATTAACCCAGCAACAGTAATAAATTAATGTTAATAAATATTGATCTTTCACCTGAAACTTATATGAAAGTATTAGATTGGTTTTCAAATATGAATATTTTCGTTTTATGTCCTTTTTGAAATTTAAATCCATTTTTAGCACACTTGATATCCCCTTAGACATACGTTCTCTTTATCTGATCCTGTGTAACAGAATTGTTATTCACACTGCGGAATCATAAAAAAGTGACATAAAAATTGCGTATCTCAATCATCAACCCGTGAGTTGGTTTCCAGTCATGTTCAGTCAGGTGTGTGCGTGCTAATTTTTGGGGTGCTTCATGCGCAACTACGGTTGCTTCTGGTGACTACCTGGACTAACAATAAAGCTATGCTGTTTACAATGAGATCAAGGTAAAATTTGCAGGCAAAACAGAGGAAAATATGATGAATATTAAAATTAATTATTTTTCTTGGCTAGTTTCACTTGAATTCCAGAAAGCTTAAGAATATTTTTGATGACAATTCCACCCCCAAACGCTTAGGAACTTATCATATATTTAGCACCACGGGTAGGTCAACAAGATAATCCGGAATCCCTTCTAGGGACCAGACATTGAACATTTTCAGTCAAAATAGTAAAACTGGTGAATCACTTGTGGAATGGATGCTCTACACAGAAAGATGGATGACAGCGACGCTACACTTGCCAATAACGCACGCTTCTGGGCGTCCAGAAATCTTTTAAGACGCGATTTTAATTATTTCATTAATCATTTCTAATTTCTTACGTTACAGCAATTAGGGCAAGCCCATCCCTCATACATTTTAAAGACAAACAGTCACCGTTGCCAAACACTCGGTACCGCTTATGCATTTTAAATTGGGCATTTCAACGTCTGCTAACCCACTCTGGTGCAAATTGCTTTTGTAGCATCGGCCACAACAACGCAAAGAATTCTTCTTCTTCCGCACCCAATTCTCCTGACGTAAGCACTTTGAGTTTTCGAAGAAAGTGAACTCATGCTTGTGTGTAACCAGCGCATAAAGAAACTGCCTTCTGGTTTGACCCGCAGTGAACTGTAGGATGGGAATTCCAAGGTAGTCGAACGACAGGTACTTTAGTACCTGTTTTATAATCTGTTTAATAAGGAAAGACCTATTAAGAGACTCACTCAGCTGATCTAACGACTTGATTAGATCAACTTCCAAATGCAGCAATGAAGCAATCAAAGGCCTCGAGCAGGAATTTCAAATGGCGGACCGCCAAAGGAATTTCCAGCAATTGATTTCGGCCTAACTCAATCTTTGAAACGTTAAAGTTTTAAAACAATTCCAAGGTAATATAAAGAGTTACAAATGGAATACAGCATCCTTGAACTACTACTATTTTACAGCGTAGGCAGGTAGGTACAAATATCAGGCTCTTTAGCTAGGGAGCTATTTCAATCATGTTTTATTTGCGAGCCAATTATTTTGCCACCCATCTACAAAACAAACAGGTTTCATTATTGCCTGTATTTGTACATTTATGTTAACAAAATACTAGAGCCAACTCGGAACTCGGACACTGTATCACATGAAATTTTAATAAAAAAAAAAATTAGAAGTCATAGGAATACCAGGTACTGCCCTAAACTGGTTCAAAAATTATTTAAATACCAGATCACAAATTGTAAAAATAAACAACAGCTATAGCAGCTCCAAAACAGTAGACTGCGGTGTACCACAAGGATCTGTCTTGGGACCACTTTTATTTAGTATTTATATTAATAACTTCTGCAATCTTAAACTAAACAGTAAAATAAATACTTTTGCAGATGATACAGTACTAATTTTCTCTACAGACACAGCCGAACAAATGAAAACCATTGTGAATGCTGATCGTTTAAAAGCAACAAATTGGTTCCAGTCAAATAAACTCAATCTGAATGTCTCAAAAACTAAATATGTAAATTTTAACTTGCGAAATACAACTGGCAAAATGAACTTCACTGCACAATTAATTTTGCATGATTGGAATTGCAGGACAAACTCAAATTGCAACTGCGAGAAAATAGAAAAAGTCAGTGTAATAACTTGGGATTAAAAATTGAGAGGAATTTAAGCTGAAAACCGCATATCACCGGTGTCGTAAATAAAGTAAGGATTATGTTAAACAGACTTTACCACCTAAACAGATTCTTAAATTTAAATATGCTAAAAATATTATATCCTGCCTGGATTCAAAGCGCACTACAATATGGTATATTAAGTTGGGGAGGAATCTATCGCACTACTCTGAAACCTTTGGTCTCGACTCAGAATAAAGTAATTAAAATCTTAACTAGAAACAAACACAAGGATACTGCAATGTGTAATAAATACGCCATACTAAACATACTACCCCTTAGCTATTTATACGTCTATAGGGTACTATTATTCATAAAAAAACGACAACGAATACGTAAATATCCAACAAGATACTTTCCTTAGTAGACATAAGGGCCTAAAATATTTAGTTCCAAAAGCAAATAAAGAAGCAACACGCAAACATTATACTTATTTAGCGCCAAAAGTATTCACACACCACCTTTAACAATAAGAAACGAAACCAACCCAAACCAATACAAAACTCTAATCAAAGAGTATTTATTTTCCCACAGAAATGAGGAAGCTCTGTTCAAAATAATTGGATAAATTATTGGTTTTTAGCATATTTGTATTCAAAGATCCAGTCTCATCTCATGCGTAAAACGTAAAATTTAAATGCTATTTACTGCTTTGTTTTATTTTATTCCTAATTAATGTTACGCAACTTTCTCTGTACATATCAGCATGTCTCCTGCGATTTTATTATGCTATTATATTATAATAATATGTATTACAAGGATGTACACGTGTATACATAATGATAACGCATTACATAACTTTTTGTAACTTTATGCATATCGCAACCTGGACGAGCTGTTGCTCCTAGGTCACACACAGGATTGGCAAAATGTTGTACTTGAATATGAAACTTACAATAAAAAAATACAGGTTATTTAAAAAAAAAATTATCGCAACTGTAGCCGGAGATTTGTGCTAAAAGTTATAATTAGCAAGGAGGTGACGGAAATGGATTTTTCAATTGCGTAAAACACACAAAATCAGCCGGAGAACACACGCCAATTAAGCGAGGATATATTCACCGCATAGGGTTGTCTTTGAGTGGCTGTAGAGCAGTCTGTGCGTTTCGACTGGAAAAGAAAAGAGTTCCATTCTTGTCACGAGAGGAATCTTATACAGGTAACCCTCTTATAACGCGGTCTACAAATTGTAGTATCCCTTGTTGAACGCGGTGCTTATACAACGCGGTTTCGATATAAGACGGTCCACAAACTGTAGTAACCCTTTATCTTTTCATATATTTTTCAACGCGCGACTTAAAACTCAAATTTTATCTTCGCTAAATTGGCGTCTGCCCGTATTGTAGTTATAAGTAGCGAATTTATATTAGGGGAAATGCCCTTTAGTTAGCACGCATGTACCTCATTTGTTTACCGTATAAAGTGCTTATTGTTAAAAATCTTCGTTTTCTACCAGGAAAGCGCATTAAAAAATCCTAATGCGCTTTAATCTCAAGCTGAGCACTTTATTTTCTGGTGAGTAACATACAATATGTAATGCTCTTTTTTTTTTTTTTTTCATGTAAAAAAAATATTTTTATAATAATCGCGATATGGTTGTAAACGAAATGAGTGAATTAATTGATGGGGAAACAGATTTAAATGATGAGGAGGAACTGGTACAATTAATACATGGCGGGGACAGTTCGGCCGAAGATTCTGACTGCGATGAATCCGTTAAAGAATTCAGTTTAAAGAAATTAGCAGAAGGATTGGACTTGGCAAGAAAGTTATTTTACTGATAATGATCCCCTAATGGAGCGCTCCGGAAAATTCACGAGACAATTGGATATTTGTTTAGCTCCATATTATGAACTTAATTAAAAAACTGCAGCACAGTGACTTCTTGATAACTAAACCAGCCGAAGTATGCAGTGAGAATTACACAAATGATGTCCAAGATATTTCAAGTGATAACGACGTCCGGCCACTCGTAAATAAAGAACATCTACGAAATGTTCGTTTTGAAGACACTGATGACTATTAAAATATGCAGTTTATTTTATGTTGTCTAAAACATTTATGAATCATATGCAATGAAGTTTACGTACAATTTATAATTTTATAAGTTTAAACTATGTATTTGTTTCATAGTTTATATACTTACATGAATTACCTGAATTAAATAAAAAAATATTTTGGTTGGATATGTCATTGTTGTTTATATAATTAAAAAGAAAACGATGTCGGAACATAATCCTACTTTTTCTGTGTGATCTGAGTCTTGCATAACGCGATTTATATAACGCGGCATTTCTATTGAACCTAACATCCGCGTTACACGAGGGTTACCTGTATTACTTTTGTTTGTTTGTTTTTAATTTAACGCGATTTAGCCTGTCTCATACCAAAGTAGCAGGGGTTCTCATCCCTAAAATCTGACTAGAGCTCGCAATTAACAAAAAAAAAAAAGACTGCAGTGTCATGTAGTGCAGACAGCGGTTTATGTTATGGGGATGGTGAATTACGTATGTGGAGTGGCATCCCCTGCGTTAATTCCTTTGGCACTCCATGTAGGTGTATGTGATAATACTAATCCTAACGCGCATGCTAGCCTAACGGACAGATGGCGTCTCTGTTCTCCAACCAACCGTGAATGCCTTTAGATGGCAGATGAATCCACTGCCCTGCTTACTGGCGGTCTGAAGCGGATTGAAAGAGTTCCATGTATGGTCTCCAGTAGAAGGTTTTCGGATTAGCTAACCCTGCTCATAAAAACCTTCGTCTGATGATCATATAGAAAATGATAATTAGCAATTGCTACTTGAGTTTTCTTGCAGCATGTTTTGAAATTTAAACAGTTGCAGATAAATATGGGACGTGAAAAATTACATTTTTCATGTATGTCTTATTTCTCGGAGAAAAAAAAAAGCAAACTTTTTTCACTCTGTAAATAGAATCTTTACTTATGGCTGTGCGTGTTCCCTGTAAAATACAGTATATTTACATCTTACATAGTCCGTGTTTAGAGTATACTTTTCCTTCTTGTTTGAAGATTAGAAAATGCAACAAACTGAACGAAGCAGTCATGCTATTCTTCTCACTGCTGCTATTCTGCAATTTATATAAAAAAAAGTCCATCTGTAGATATTTCTAAGATCCTCGTTTACATTAGCTTGGGTGTCCATTAGGATGATAGAAAACCCCACATGTACCATTATTAAATGTCTTTCTAAAGTAACGAGTCGAGTATCTGTAAACGTAATAGCTGCAGCAATCCTCGAGCTTGTACGATGAGATCTTCAAAAAAAAAGAAAAGAGAGTCTTTATTTGAAAACCGTATGCCGTCTAAAGACTAATAACCCAGACAACCAGTTCTGAGGTCTGTGGGGTAGTCTAGGTGGATTTCGCACTGGTTACAGAGAGAGAGAAAGAAATAATTTTTTTTCTTGTCTGCCTGGAGTAGAAGTTCCATCACATCTCCTCCCAGCGATGACAAAATTCAGACAATCCCCCTCGAGCTTCGACCCAGAAGGTCTGAAAGAATCTCCGTGCCAGGCTTAGGCAATACGTCGCCAGGATAGAAAGAATAATAATAATATATAAAAAAAAAAAGGATTTAGCCAATGTTATCCACGGACTGATCGATCGACTCGCGTGTTCGCTCTCTTTCTCTCTGGCACACACACACATTTGCGGGCGCACGTGCCTCGAAGCCGTCGAGAACGCAGTCGGTCGTTGACCTGCTGCTTTGGAACAAGAAGAGGGAGGGCGCACAGAGAACGGCTGTTGTGAGAGGCGACAAAACGAGGGTGGGAACGAGAAGCGTTTTACAGAAAGTGGACATGGAGGGGGGGGGGCTTCTGTCCAAGCGTCCCTCAGGTGGCGGAACATGGCAGGAGCCTCATCCCACAGGTAGAAAAGAAGAACGGTGATTGAGAAGACCAATCAAGTGTCTTCTCACAGCACGTGAATATGCTTAAAGTGCGCGAGCATGCACACGCTGGTAATCGAAAAGGATGCTGCTCAACATCACTTCTCAACCAGAAGTGATGTTGAGAAGTGATGTTGAGAAGTTGATTTCTTAGGGATGTGGAATGGTCCTCGGCATTACTGCAATATTCAGCCATTTCACTCTTCCTGCAATTCCTACTTTTTCCTCTCCGAATGTCGCGCGAATAAAGACAGTTTATTTCGATTCGTTCCCTGATTTATTAATTGACTATCACGTGATTTATATTACGATACGATGATATGTGATAGTAAACTACTGGCATGAATATTTCGAAGGCCAAGGGAGGAGGGGGGAAAAGGGCTCAATAGAGATGACCAATTGCCTATTGCATTTCCGGTCGTTTCTAACGTTATCTTGTTTTTAAAATTTTTCCGATTTCTCTTATAAACCGTCAGGATTTTAAGAATTGAGATCACTGACGCTCGAAACAAAAAAAGGTGCGAAAGCTTCATGAATTGCTTAAAAAGAATAACAAAAAAGAGGGACAGTCATCTCTATGATGACATATTTTTATCCGTTGTTATTCAATGCATACTTCTATCAGTTAAAATCCTATCGATCGCAAAACGAACATATTAAGCAATGCTGAGTTAACCGGTCTGAAGCTTAGGCTTCTATTGAGATGACAACACACCGCTTTGACAACAGTTATTCTCATTATTATTATGATCATTATAAAAAGATACCAATATATTAAAAAAGTGCTAATCACATATTAGAAGTGATGATTCCTCTCAGTAAGGCTTCGATACGTCTGAATCTTGATTACTGTGCTCAAATTTGGTCGCAGGATTTCTTAGGGATGTGGAATGGCAGAGAGGATTCAAAGGCTCGTGATCGAGGTGGTTTCAGATCTGTGGAATGCTTCTTATGAGGATAGAGTGAAGATTTGTGGGTTACAAGAATTGGTCAATAGACGGAAGAAGAGATATAATGTAACATAAGCTGCAAAACAGGTTTTTATGGTATGGATGTAAGGGAAAGGAAGAAGAGGTCATCATGGAAGTCGAGTTAAACCATTGTTCGTGGATGTAAGGTTTAGATTTTTTTTTGCTACGAATGTGGTGGATGAGTGGAAGAATAGGTAGAACAGGTTATTGTCATGAATTATTTTAAGGAGAAGTATGATAGGTATTGGGAATTGGCTAATGTGGTTCTCCAGCGATGAGTCTTGGATTCCATGGAGACACTCAGTTTAATAATAATAATAATAATTTTGAACAGCGGTAGCATTTAGCTTCAAGGAAACGCCTTTAGTTTCATTCTCAAATATTTTCACAATAACAGAATTCGCAATGACATTCCATTTGTTTTACTTGTGGCCAAGGAGGAGTAAGACAAGCTGCTGCGATTGTTTTCGGCCACCAGAGGAAATCCAGTCTTCGCTATTTTATCCCATTAAGACCGAGAGTCTCGTGGCAGAGGCTTTAAGGTCTGTCGAATCAAAGCATCGAACGATGCTGCACTGTGAGCGGCATTACAAGCCCGTCCCTAATCAGACATCCGATGGTGTTTGCCCGGTTCGAGCACTTTATTAAAGGTGACTTAATGTCTTTAACTGTCGTTTAATTGAATATAGCGGAGCTGATTAATTTGCCAGCGTTTTATTTTTAGAGGTTGATGTGCGAACACGAGTCGCGATTCAGACAGGTTTCCCGTGGCGATGTTGACACCTCGTGAATTGATTGATTAAGATTTAGGACTAACGAAACCATCGTGCTGGGGATCAATGCTAGATTCATTTATAAGACAAAAATTTATTCGCAGAAACGTCGCTAACAACAAAAGATGTTAAGCGTAGGGTTGGGAAAAATCGGTAAAAAATGGAGGCTCGCTTTGTACGCCCTGCAGCGGTTGACATCAACCGTGGTTATTTGTTAGTGGCTGAATTTAGAGATGAGTTATCCTTGGGAATCCCTGACGAGGCTCTAAAAAAAAGGGCCGAAACGTGTTGGATACTTAGGCGAAGTAAGAGCACATTTTAAATGTTCGCGAGGCTCCTGTGGATTTACAACTACGAGTATAACGTACAAATTATCTATTTCCAGAATTATTTAAGAAAAAGTGTGTGTGAGAGAGAAAGAGAAAGAGAGAGAGGGAGAGAGAGAGAGAAGTCAGATTAAAGTGGCATGTTTTAATCTTGTCGAAAAGCGCGATTATAACAATCTAAACAAATAATAAGATTTAAGAAATTAGATATTTCAATAGACAGTCTAAAAACTGTTTTAAATAAATGAATTTTTCTTACAAAAACAAAATTTAATTTAAAATATCGTGTAATTTTACGAACGCTTCCATAACGCAGTTGGAAGGACTCTTTGCCCTTCGAGTGGAGAAAAGCTGTTGGCAAAATCTTTGCTTATGAGAGGAATCTCATTCCTCTCAAAATGTCGTCATGAGAGGAATCTTTTCGTGAGCTTTTTCCATTTGAAGGTGATCTCATCTCACGGGGTTTTTCCTCCTGGAAACTCAGATATTTCCATTCAGCATGCAGGCATATCGGACAAAAAGCACCGAATAGACAAAAATTGCATCAGCGGGCCTGGTGTGTGGTGAAGGATTAAATTGTGGAGACGGTGTATTGTGTGCTATGGAGTGCCCTCTAGCGACAAGGAGTCACATTCATTGGATGTGTTCATGGTTTTATTCATGTCATTCCATACGAATATTGTAGTCCGTTTCACAAACTCCAGGATCTGGAGTTTTCTAAGGATCCAGATGCTCCTTCCAGTACAGATCCCTCATGTGCAGTAGAGCCAAAACCATCGCAGTTTGCATCCTATGTTTGTACATGTGTGCGTTCACGGGGGCCTGTTTAGAGGGACGAAACGGTCTCCACCTTCGTATGAGACCGGCACATGTAGAATGGATTCAAATCCAGTTCTTTCCAACCAAAGGGCTCCGTCGAAAGCAATCGAACTACGGAGGCTGTTGGATGTCAGCGGCATGTTTCAAATAAGAATGAAGTTGGTGCACGCACTTCTATTGTGATATTACAAAAAAAAAAAAAAGAAAGAAAAAGAAAGAAAGAAAATTCTGCATTGCAGTCATTCAATACGACGTTCTTTGGCTGAAAGACCTCAGTCCAGGTCCCATCTAAGATTCAAGGAACCTTTATGGAGCTATTTCAAAGTAATTCAGCTGAAAGTGAATTAGCCAGACTCATACGGAGATGTAAATGGTTTTTGCGGAGATTTCCTCCTCGTCCTGCTCCTCCCTGAACAGTTCGCCAGTAAATCTGAATGCTCACATTTAGTTAACCATAAGACACTGCGGAGATAGGATCAAAAGACCATCGGACCTAAACGCAATGAAAAATACTGAAAATGGAATGGAAATGACTTTTCTTTGTCATATTCCACTTGGAATATTAAATTAAGATGGGAACCTGAGGTCAAACAAAATGCTTTTCTCCCGTTCAAGTTGGTCTCTGATTTTATTATTGAAAGCAATTAAGTTAATATCATGACCAACAAGAACTGTTCCTTAAGCAAAGCACAGTTAAGTTTTTCGTGCTGTACATTGAAATGTTGGTGAACCGTAAATGTATCATGAGGACCTCGGAGCTAGCTACGGATTTGTAGTGCATTAGTGCTGTGTAACTGACTCTCAGTTACACAGCACTATTTTCCTAAAAAAATGATCACGATCATTTTTTTAGGAAACTGAAGAAAACATTAGGGATGGGGAGTTTTACCAGGGTTGGATGGTTTTTCTTTCCTTCCTTTTTTTTTTTTTTATTATCAGAATCAGAACAGAGAGAGAGAAGACTGTTGTTGCGATCAAACATCAGCATGAGATTTCTGATTTATCAGCATTTTCCACATGCCACTCGTGGACGAGAAATTTTGGTGAAAATTAACATCATTCAAGCGTATACACATGATGAGGATCTAAATATCTACGCATGAAGTTGAAGGGATTTTCTTTTCTAGATATTTCTGTCAGGGTAGGTGCTAGGGCAGAAAAGTGGAGCATTTATTTCCCCCCCCCCACACACACACACAAAATAAAAAAAAAAAAGCCGAAATTTCAGTTAAAAGTCATCGAATTATGTGTTGCTCCACGAGCTCTTAACAGCTGCCCGGATTTCTGTGTCATGGACGAGCGACTTGAATAATTGTGTGCTTTTTTCTTTCAGTGGGCGGAACGAACAAAACGCACAAGAATGCCACCATCAAGAAAGTCGCCCCACCCGTTGTGCCCTCACACAGTCCAAGGTCGTGCAACCCCTACGAAGAGCGTGCAACAGAAAACAGGGACTTCCATGGAGACGATTCTTTACCTCCGAGGTCTCCGCTTCCCGGTAAGTACTAATCGATCGTTACCCCCTCTGGAGGAAGTCTTCTTCACTACTCTTTTCTGTGTTCTTCTCATGAGCTATTTACCACTTAACCCGCTAATTACTATCACGGACTCAGCTGACTGTTCTAAGAAGGGTCATTTCTCTACTGGCCTCGCGATTTATTGATTCGCCTCCACTCTACGTCCAATGCCCCTTTCACCTTAACGGAAAGGTCATTCTGTCCTTACACCGAAGAAAGTAATCAATAAACTACACTCTTCTGTTCGTTGACACTGCATATCTCTAACAAGTTCCTGGGAAGAAAAACTAATAAGAATCTTTGGTTTTCTTTTAACATAATAGTTTCAGAAAACACATCAGTGGTTTCCTCAGAAAAATATAAAAGTAGACATTGCTGTTACAAGACGTTCCTACAACATTCGATCTCGACGTTGTTAACTGAAGTTTGTGTGGCAAAATCTTTGTCTTAGATGGATCTAGAACTTATTCTTCAAGACTCATAAGATCTTGAGCTCAATTATATAAGATTGTCTTCAGATTATCGAATATATGAGCTCATACGTATTCATTTGTATCTGGAAGAAGTTGGCGATTTATGAAACCACAAATATCAACAACTTTCGAACACTCTTGATGTCTGCCTGTAGCCTATGTCCTTCAGCTCAATGGATCGATCTCAATTGCATAATTCAGAATTCTGTTGCGTATCTCTGCCATTGTATCAAATGATCTCGCCAAGTTTTCCAGGACCTAGCCGCTTCAAGCGTGGAATCTTCAAGCATCAAATCACGAATCCAAACTTCCTGAATTTTCCAGAGGAAGCCGATAAATTGCTTCAAAATAATTCGTAAAATTCCTCTGAAAACGAAATGGTTCTTATTTCATTCACTGAGTTGAGCCTAAAACACAAGAACACAAAATTTTGACTTATTTCATTTGCAAACATGAAAACGTAATTTACTGCTTTAAAATTCCGAAAATGCGCACAAAAATCGCCAATTCCATTGATTGGATTTACGTAGTTAAGTTCTTCCGAAACACGTTAAGATATTGCCGTTATCTACGAGATTGTAAAGTCAAATAAGTTGTTTCATTAGAAATACAGCAAACTGTATTGTATGATTACTTGGAAAATGGAAATATTACAGCACAAGTATTTGTCTTTGCAATTTCAAGAGTCACCGCGAATTGGCACAAAAATTTATTTTTCATCATCGTAACCAAGACCTCATTCAATAACAAGGTTGTAATCTGATTCACGAACTCAGCGACTTGACTGGGCGCTCTTCTTTCCAGCATGCCCGTTGCCAAATGCACTGGTTGTTCGAGATTTACAAGGTGACAGAATGTGAAAATTACGCACGCACAAACTGGTTTCAGGAAACGAGAGCTTCAATGTGACAATTTAAAGATCCCCATCGATCATGTGTAGAAGTACGTAATTATGTCAATTACACGAAGAATGTTGGTCAGTATAAATACGTAAGATTACTTATCTAATATTTTCAAGGATTTAAGTTTTGTTTATAGAGTTTTTTTGGTGATAAAAAGCGACTTCTAAATACCTGAATGAATTACAAATATGGAATGCTTTAGACGTAGTAAACAGTGAAACATTAGTTTGGCGAGTGTCGTGTGTTATTTCAAGTGTCAGCTTATAAAGACTCCGTATGTCTATCCGTAGTAACACGGCGAATAGGCAACCGGTTCCAACTCCTACTTCCTGCGTAATGTATCCATAAACGAATTTCTTCCAATTCATGAAAAGTGCATGGTAGTGGTGCATTCTTTCTAAGTTTGATTCGGTACCGGCCATTTCAAGATGGACATTCTGGAGTGTCGTACCAACCAGAAGTAACGGTGTACCTTTTCTTGAATATTAGCCATGATTTGTGGATGCAGCGCCATTCTGCGACTGGAAGGGAAATTAGTACATTCGAAAAACATGACGTTTTCCTCTGCTGTAGGACGTTTGATTTGTTATTACTTCTAAACTAATATTACTGATGCGTATGCCGTAGTCGGTCAGATCGTTATGAAACTGTGATGTATAGTAAACCACAAGTCATGGGAGTGTGACGCTAGGGACTCTCCATATACTTCCATAATTCTCTACGTTCACTGATCTTGCATGTTCGCATTCAAACCTTGGCTATTTCAGTAGTTTACATTCGACACAACGATCTTCATTCAGGACAAAAACCCATCCATACGTCATTTTGGTAGTTACAAACTTCCCTATCCAAAATCTCAGAATATAACCTCATTCGGACGTCTTCTAGTTGCGTCATAGGTTGTTACAGTCAGGAGGCAATCAAGAAATTCCTTGTGATGTGTTGTCCACCATTAATAACATTTTTCGCAAGACACACAACTACCATTTGATTTCGTACTGCTTCATTCTTTCTCAGTGAAGCACTCAGCTAATGCATGAACATGTTTTTTTTTTTTTTTTTTTTTTATTTTTATTTTTTTTTTAGCACGGCCTTTCCATGCTTTCCGGCATCATGATCCCCGTTTGTTGTTTCTGTATAAGGCCATCTATTTCCACTTATTTTATTATTAATGCGGGAGATGAAAACTATTTTTGAGCATACATTATATTCTAAATCTAATTAATTAATTATTGCAAATTTGAGCTAACGTTTGTTCTTTCTTTTAAGTCATCTAAATTATGCTTTAAAAGTAAAATAAGACAAACAGAACTGTTGGCACTTCTGTCGAGATGGGGATGTCTGTGTTAATGTTCGGTCGTGTTTCTATTTGCAGTCGTCTTTCAACTTCAAAGGCCTTCTCTCATGGACAGCCAGGGTCCAATACAATCTCCGAGCAGAAAGTCGCAGTTTGTCAATCATTGCGAGAATGAGGTAAGAATTATTTTTTATTTCTTTTTATTCTCTCCATTTCTTAATGCCAATTCATACTTTACCTTTTCTACTTATTCGTTTACTCAACTTTACTTCTTTGTCTGTATTGTCACTACAGAATGACTGCAATTTTCTGAAAACGTCTCAAAATATTTGCGAGCATTCACCCTTATTATTGTCTGACCTTCTCCAGTATGAATGAAGATTGCGAACCATTCGTCAGCTCAAGACAAACCAAACAAAATAAATAGTTAATTTGTCTTCTTCCATCACTTCTTACAAAACGAATCAGAAGACATCCGTCCACTTAGCCCACTTGTTGAACTCGAGCTTGTCGCAATGAACAAAAACAAATGGGGCTTTTTATTCATGCTTCTCTAACATTTCCTCTGTTTGCAAGTTCTGATCCCTGAGTACAAAAACAACTGCGGGTAACATTGAAAATGAAGTTCAGACTGTTCCCAGAGAAAGCGATGCGATTAAAGTTTTCTTTTTCTTTCTTTCTGCTGGGGCAGACGTATTAATAATGCATCAGAAGCAAGGAAGCTCACTAGTGTTGTACATGGCGAGGTCGATAAGACGCACGCCTTTTGTTTAGCAAGATCTCGCTTTGTTCCGTGAAGGCTGCGCGCGCGTACACACGGTGAGATATTTCTAGGTCTTTTCCAAATGACGTCAAGTTAGCCAATCTTACGTTTCTACTGGGCGACTGAATAAGCAATCGTAAGAAGTAGCTTAACAAATGCACGCGGCCGCCACACACTCATAAATCCATTCAGTCACAAGGCGTTAGTTTAATTTTCTAAGCCACATCGTTACTTGTTAATACAATTTTTGTATCTGTCCCAGTCGGGGAACAGATTCGTTCCTCGGACCTGCTGCTTCTCTCCCGTCGCCCTCGCATTTGGGTGGTGAGTTTCTACTTACCGACATTCAACTTAAAACACTCTTCAATATAATGACTTTGACTGTTTTGTGAAAATTACGAAATTTTAAGTTATTGAAGACGTCTTCTTTGTTTTTGTTAAGAAACAAACAAACAAATCTCGTTTTTGGTGCAGAAATGCAGAAACACCGAGGATACAAAACAACTGAATCTTAACCATTCTTTCTTTAACTAAGAGTTTCCAATCTTAATCCAAGCTTCTCCATGTAAAGGAGGATGTGAAATAATATCTTCTTATTTCACAAGGGCCATTTCGCCAACACCGAAAACAAATGCTAACACTGTAAAAAAATTTAGACCTCAGAAATACCGAGAGTAAGAAGCAGAAGTCTGTTATTTTAACAGCGTTAATGTATTCGTAACAGACAAATGATAAGCGAATATTAATCTGCACTAAATACAAATAAATAGCTCGTTCATAAAATGAAACCAGGGAATATTATTTACATTTATTTGCAAACCTCAAGGGCTCACTTTAGTGAGTACGGGCATGGCAAACCCGATACCAGATGCTGCACCATGCCTTACTTTATGTAATATACATCTGTTATATTATTCTGTAGACTGATCCCTCCCCTTCTTTCTTTGCTTCTTTCTCCTCTCCTTGCTCCTTCCCCCTGATGCTATTAGAATATTCGAGGGCTAGGGGTGAATCTTTCCTATCTTGCTAAGTCATTTCGTCTTATGCCGCCACCGAAGGAGGCAAGCTAGCCTGAATAGGTGCCGGTCCCAAGCCCGGATAAATGACGAGGGTTGATGTCAGGAAGGGCATTCGGTCGTAAAACTTCACTGCCAGCTCTAGCTATGATATGAGTTAAAGAGAAAATGATATAAAGGGCTAGGGCGTACCCCTTAAGCGACGCGCAGCCACATCGCTCTACAGCTGCGAGAAGTAGACGAGGGCTACCGCATCAAGGGCGGGCGCGGTTAAAGAAGCAAGCCCAGCAGGTGGAGAGGATGTTTCGAGTGGGAACACTGAATGTTGGAAGCATGACTGGAAGGGGAAGAGAGGGGGCAGACATGATGAGGAAGAGGAAGTTGGACATTTTATGTGTGCAGGAGACAAAGTGGAAGGGGGGGGAAAGGCAAAGGAACTGGGAGATGGATGTAAATTGTTCTACTCTGGAGCGAATAACGAGGGAAGAAATGGTGTAGGAATTGTGGCGTGTGGCAGAATGAAGGGCGAAGTACTGGAAGTGGGTAGAAGGAACGACAGGATCATGCGAATGAAATTGGGTCTTGGAGAAGAGCGGGTGGTCGTATTATGTATATATGCCCCGCAAATTGGCTGTACAGCAGAGGAGAAAGATGAGCTCTGGAACGTGTTAGATGAAGAAATGAGGGAACTGGAAGAAAACGAGATGGTGATTGTAGAGGAGACTTGAACGGACACATAGGGAGACAGAATAGAGACTGTGAAAGGGTGCATGGTGGCAAACGGAGTGGGAATGATGAACCAGGAAGGAGAGAGGATTGTGGACGTTGCAGTAGCGTTTGATCTGGCAATTGTGAATTCGTTTTTCTACAAGAGGGAAGAACATTTGATAAAGTTTAGGAGTGGTAACAACAGTTCACAAATTGACTACATTTTGACTAGAAGAAAACATCTTAAGGTTGTGACAAATTGTAAAGTAATTCCAACAGATCAAGTGGCACAGCAACACCGACTGCTATGCGCAGACTTTAAAATAAGATCGAAGATAAGAACCTCTGGATGCCATGGGATGAAGACAATTAAGTGGTTTCACTTAAAAGAGGAGAGTGTGAGGAATCGTTTTAGGGAGAGGGTGTTAGAGAGGATTTCGGATGGACTGGAAAGTGTACAAGATTGGTGGAAACATAATTCAAAAGTAATCTTGAGCTGTGCAATCGAGGTGCTTGGTGAGACATCTGGAAAGATTAGAGAGCAGAAGGAGGGTTGGTGGTGGAATAATAATGTACAAGTGGCAGTGACAGCTAAGAGGAAGGCAAAGCAGAAGTGGGATGAGTCAAGAGTGGAAGAGGACAGAGAGGTGTACAGAAAGAGAAAGCAGGAAGCCAAGAGAGTTGTGGCACAAGCGAAGACCATGGCATATCAAGATCTACATATCAAGATCTATATGATCAATTAGAAACAAAGGAAGTGTTATGCTTTCTCCAGATCAATAAATGCCAGATGATGGAAAAGTTTCGAGAGTAACAACGGGAGCTACATCTGGCATTTATTGATCTGGAGAAAGCATACGATAGAGTGCCAAGCCAAGAAATCTGGAGGTGTCTGAGGGAGAAGAAGGTTCCCGAGAAATATGTCAGGTTGGTGCAGGAGATGTACAGAAATGTGAAGACAAATGTTCGGACCTGTCTGGGACAGACAGAAAGTTTTCAAGTCACAGTTGGCTTGCATCGAGGGTCAGCATTAAGTCCGTTTCTGTTTAATATTGTGATGGAGGGGTGAGAGAAGATGCGCCTTGGACAATGTTCCTGATGAAGGAAATGTCATCAGGAAGGTGAGGAACTTTAGATACTTAGGTTCAACAGTGGAAGACGATGGAGGAGCTGAGAAGGAAGTGGGATGCAGGATACAAGCGGGTTGGAGGAACTGGAGGGAGATGGCTGGAGTGTTATGCGATAAGAGAGTGCCAATCAATCTGAAAGGCAAAATCTATAGGACAGTAGTGAGACCAGCTATGACGTATGCTATAGAAACTGTGGCCCTGAGGAAAAATAACATCAGCAGGATGGAAGTAGCAGAGATGAGAATGCTTAGGTGGATGTGCGGTGTGACCAGAAAGGATCGTCTGAGAAATGACTGTGTGAGGGGAACAGTGGAAGTTACGAACTTAGGAGCGAAGGAATGATGGAAAAGTTTCGAGAGTAACAACGGGAGCTACATCTGGCATTTATTGATCTGGAGAAAGCATACGATAGAGTGCCAAGCCAAGAAATCTGGAGGTGTCTGAGGGAGAAGAAGGTTCCCGAGAAATATGTCAGGTTGGTGCAGGAGATGTACAGAAATGTGAAGACAAATGTTCGGACCTGTCTGGGACAGACAGAAAGTTTTCAAGTCACAGTTGGCTTGCATCGAGGGTCAGCATTAAGTCCGTTTCTGTTTAATATTGTGATGGAGGGGGTGAGAGAAGATGCGCCTTGGACAATGTTCCTGATGAAGGAAATGTCATCAGGAAGGTGAGGAACTTTAGATACTTAGGTTCAACAGTGGAAGACGATGGAGGAGCTGAGAAGGAAGTGGGATGCAGGATACAAGCGGGTTGGAGGAACTGGAGGGAGATGGCTGGAGTGTTATGCGATAAGAGAGTGCCAATCAATCTGAAAGGCAAAATCTATAGGACAGTAGTGAGACCAGCTATGACGTATGCTATAGAAACTGTGGCCCTGAGGAAAAATAACATCAGCAGGATGGAAGTAGCAGAGATGAGAATGCTTAGGTGGATGTGCGGTGTGACCAGAAAGGATCGTCTGAGAAATGACTGTGTGAGGGGAACAGTGGAAGTTACGAACTTAGGAGCGAAGGAATGATGGAAAAGTTTCGAGAGTAACAACGGGAGCTACATCTGGCATTTATTGATCTGGAGAAAGCATACGATAGAGTGCCAAGCCAAGAAATCTGGAGGTGTCTGAGGGAGAAGAAGGTTCCCGAGAAATATGTCAGGTTGGTGCAGGAGATGTACAGAAATGTGAAGACAAATGTTCGGACCTGTCTGGGACAGACAGAAAGTTTTCAAGTCACAGTTGGCTTGCATCGAGGGTCAGCATTAAGTCCGTTTCTGTTTAATATTGTGATGGAGGGGGTGAGAGAAGATGCGCCTTGGACAATGTTCCTGATGAAGGAAATGTCATCAGGAAGGTGAGGAACTTTAGATACTTAGGTTCAACAGTGGAAGACGATGGAGGAGCTGAGAAGGAAGTGGGATGCAGGATACAAGCGGGTTGGAGGAACTGGAGGGAGATGGCTGGAGTGTTATGCGATAAGAGAGTGCCAATCAATCTGAAAGGCAAAATCTATAGGACAGTAGTGAGACCAGCTATGACGTATGCTATAGAAACTGTGGCCCTGAGGAAAAATAACATCAGCAGGATGGAAGTAGCAGAGATGAGAATGCTTAGGTGGATGTGCGGTGTGACCAGAAAGGATCGTCTGAGAAATGACTGTGTGAGGGGAACAGTGGAAGTTACGAACTTAGGAGCGAAGATACAGGAGGCAAGGGTGAGATGGTTTGGTCATGTGATGAGGAGGGAGGACGAATATGTGGGAAGAAGGGTCATGCAGATGGATGTGCAAGGAAGGAGGAAGCGTGGGCGGCCAAAGAAGAGATGGAGGGAGCTGGTAGAAGAGGACTTGAGGATGAAGAACTTGGATGTGGTAACAGCCCAAGACAGGAGGATGTGGAGGAGACTCATCATCAACAGTAACCCAATTAAGTGGGAGAAGGCTGCAGAAGAAGAATTTGCAAATGCTAATTTTAGTCAGTTGCCGAATCTTGAATGGATACGAAGAGGTTGTTTTACAATTATGCCAAAGCAAACAGACTGAGTGGAATTTCTTTATTTTGTTTGTCAATTGAGTGGCGTGGGATATATATATATATATATATATATATATATATATATATATATCGAACTCACAACATGCTGGTTAGATAACAGAGACGATTTCCACTCTGCAACCTACATAAGAAGCTCCAGTAGAGTTTGCAGGATGCAGAGGGAAAGCTTACAATAACAATTTAAAAATTAGCAGGAAAAAACTAAATATTTTTCTTTAGTAACTCTCATCAGGAAGAGAATAAAGGTGATGTAAAGTTAGTGAGTCATCTAATTCTACAAACAAACAATTTCAAATAAAGTGCTGCCATGGATCTCAATTTAGCAGAACTTATAATATAAATGTTTCAGAATAAATCAAAATTAAATAATAAATATTTTAACTAAATATTCAAACTTAGAAAATGGAATATTTTCTTAATGAGTAGTATTATTGTTGTCGTTGCAGAGAATCCACGTGACCCAAGCCATAATTCATGTACAGCCGGATCCAAGCAGTCTACCCAGTACTCCGCTAGGTGGCAGTGATTCTCCTTGTCTTTCAACTGGTAAGTGTCGTAGGTTAATGTATTAGGTTTTTAATAATATCGAGAGAACTTTTAGGATATCCGAAGAATTCTGAAAAATGAAATATTTTAAAATAGATTTAAGACTGCCACATATAAATTTAAGACCCAGATGTCGCTTTCTGGAAGGAGAAGATAATTCAGTGCGAGAAAAATGGCATCTCACCACCCAATCAAATTCGCTACCGCATTTGCGTATTTAAACAAATCATAATTGTCGATGTCGAAGAAGTTAGGTGATGTTATCATCCTTTTTTCCTCGGATTATTCCAATGTGGAATTTTTCCGCCCAGTTTGGAGGAATCCATATGTAAATATTAATTGAATTTTATTGAATATTAATTGAACATTAAGGTTTACTGTCGCGTTACGTTTCACTGAAGTCCTCTAATATATTTCACTAATTTATGGTAGTTAAATGCCATAAACGAGGTGAGAGAAGTTTGATATTAATATCATCGAGGTCATACGAATGATGTACATTAGGTCGTCGCTATCTCTTAATTTACATTTGCTTGCTTTCGACGCATATCTTTAGAGTCAAGCAGTCATTATTATTTACACGTAACCGATTTTAAGGTCTGTGCAGATTTTCTTAAAAATTGTTTATTATTTAATTGACTTTTGAAACATTTCTGATTTTTAACACTGATTCGTGTATTTATTTACATAAGCCTAAAAACTGAAACTTGTAGAATAGAGTCTACATTCGGATAACTTACTACACTTATTTGACTTAGAGGTTTTTCACAAATTCTATAATGTTTTGTAGCCTTTTTCACTGCGAAATTTCATAGATATAAATGTTTCTGGACCATTTGCACAAATCTTTTGATTGATTGCATAATGTGTAACTGAAAATTAAATGCATATACGATATATTAATATATATTATAAGGAAATAATGTTAAATATTCTCAACAAAACATTCTTGTGGTAAAGAGAAGGAAAACGATAGATGGCGCAAGTGTCTAGCGATAATATCATGCAATCTTTGCTTATTCTTGGATAAAGAATTAAACAATACAATTTTTGGCAAGTTTAATATATATATATAAAGTTTTTACCTTGGGTATAAACAAATACGTTAAAGATACAAGAAATTTTATACTTGGTTTTAATCCTTTTTCCAAGGAAGCAAAACAAAGTTTTGCACGTGAAATATATTCACGCCTGAGCTACTTGTATATAGAGGCTAATAACTTCATATCGCTTGCCTTATATGTATCCCATAATGCAAAGCACCCCTTTCAGGCGTGTATAATGTAATGCAATGCAATGCATAATGGGAAGGGCCGCTAGAAGGTCGAGCACCTTTTGTCTACTTGTATATGAGATATACAAGTCTTCTGCATTACTTCAACCTTGGTATCTCTCCTGGGTCTGGCTCCCACTGAAGAGACCTCAATAAAGGTCGAAACCGGTCTGGGTAGTGGCCCTTCCATTATGCATTGGAAGGGCATTACACACGCCTGAAAGGGGTGTGTGCTTTGCATTATGGGATACATAATAAGGCAAGTGATATGAAGTCATTAGCCTCTATATACAAGTAGCTCAGACGTGAATATATTTCACGTGCAAAACTTTGTTTTGCTTACTTGGGAAAAGGATTAAAACCAAGTATAAAATTTCTTGGTATCTTTAACATATATATTTTTGTACTCAACATACTTGGATTACTAATTGATGGCTCAGATCGGGATTGGTATATAAGCTAAACAAATTACAGATTAGACCTCGTATTTACAAGGGTATCCGTCTCAGTATAACTTAAAATTTACTCGCAGAGGAGTGGCTTGTAAAAATTATTACTAAGGGGTCACAACAACCTCAAATCCTGCCCTGAAGAAACCTTTTTCATTTTCTGAAAAGTGTGTCTGTGTTATTCAAAACATGCGCAGAAAAGAATTTTGAAGTAAAGTTTCACATTTCGAAAGTACTGACGCTGCTTGTACTACAATTGGAAATAGAGAATGCGTGCTATTGATATAACTGAGTATGAAGTTTGGATTTAGAATCAGACCGGGGTCGACTTGCGAATTGCATGCTTTGTGTTGGAGTGCTTTGTTTATTCAACGTTTATTTCCGGACGCAACGAATTTCTACGAGTCTTTTCCAGTGCCTCGAGGTTACCTTCTTCCTGTAATTGTTCCACAGAATTCTAGCAGGAGGGCGGGTGTGTACACACGGTGGTCGCGATCACGAGAGTGCGAATTCTCAAGAGACCAAAACAGAGACAAAATGGAGGATTGAATCGTGTAAGGAAGTTACCGGCACACGTCTCTTCCCCTCCCAGGGGGAACATCCAAAAGCAGCGCTGTTCACCTTGCACACCGCTGATAAAGCATCGCTGCCTCGGACTTAACACAGGCCATTCGATGCTTTCGGGTGAAGTCCTACTGCTCGTGCAGCTGGTCACTGTCGTAACGATGATCGATACGACTAAATGCACCTCATAAGGGAGGTAACTGCTCGTACTTCACGGCGAGTCTGGCAGATAGGTGATCGCGGCACCAGTAAATACCACGTGCTCACGAGGGAAGGCTGCCGGCACGTTTACTTCTAAGTATTGCAATCGCTGCAGTGTAATCTAACGCGCGCTACCTGAAAAGGTCGCCACCAAACGAAACATGAGTTGCAATCGAAAGCATTCTCACACTTTTCGTAAAAAAAATAAAAAGAGAGCCGACCCTAACTCTGTTGGCGGGCTTTGCCTTCACATAATTTCTTGTTTTCTCCTTCGCAGGAAGCTACCTGAGTGGAACGCAGCTGTCTTTGGAGGACCACGGTATCGACATGAGTCCTGGTCGAGACAGTCCTGGAGCTAGCAGTGGCGGAAGTGCATCCAGCAGCGGAAGTTCCTCCCGATATTCGACCTCTAGCCTTGACAGCGGACGCGCCTCAGCGCCCGGAAATGATAGCAAGGTAATTACTTGAACACAACAAATACAAACATTCGCTTAGTGAAATAAAGAAGGGTTCATCGCGCGAAATTCCTTAACACCACACTGTCAGAGAACGAAGGCATTACTGGGATCGAGGGTATTATTATCACGCCACACGTATCAAATACGCGGGTTGCGGGGTTCATGCGATGATATTTTAATGCTGCACTTGCGATTGCTTTTAACATTGTAATTTATTTACTCCTTTTTTGTGAAAGAAAAATGTGTACTCCATAAATGCAGTATTGTATTTAATAGATTATGTAGAAAATACGTGTAAAATTTAATCGGAGAAAAATATGCTTTCAAAACTCTCATGTTTCATTTTTGTATGATAGATTAAATGAAGCATTAAAAAAAACATGGATCATGTAGAACTCTTGTATGAACAGTCATTTTCAATTAAATAAAACAGTGGTACAGGATAAACAAACTGAATAAATAACTAAACAGAGTAAATAAATAAATTAGCAGACAAAACTTAACTGATATCTGCTAATTACAACTTTTAGGATCGGTCATGTATTGCGTTTCCATAGTAACAGTTTGTTTACTCAACATAGGAAAGACAAGTCGATCTCTCCTCCTTTCCAACATCAATTGCGGGTTCATTAGTATCCTAATGAACCCGCCCTCATTGTCTTACCGTTTTCTTATGCGAAACATGCACAAAATGCTCACCAAATGTACCCTTAATATCGCTGTGTCCGTTCGCACCAGAATTTTCGGTGATATCGCAATAATAAATGATTCATAAATACTAAGGGATCCTTATTGAAGTACTAAACAAACGAAACTGACAAAAATTTATTTTCCATTATATTTTGTTAATTTTTTCTTTCTTTTTGATGTACATAAAGAAGCAATGTCGTGAAATGATGTAATTATACTTCGCTTCATCTGCAGGTGTCGCATCGTAGGCTCTCCGTTCAGAGTTACGAGTCGGGAGGTTCCCCGCAAAGACACAGTTACCACAGTTCCAGCTCCAGTCTGGGCAGTGCAGAGGACCACATTCTCCTTCTGTCGCAGGGACCAAACGTGGCGGAAATGATGCTGCATGGATTGCAGGTAGAAACAATTCAGACTACTTTTAAAAAAAAAAGTTTTCGGTTTCAAAGGCAAATATTATCGTCTACTCTTCAATGAAGGATATTTATTACCCTTTCATTTAATAATTTTCATTGTCAAGTTAATTATAATGGGAATGATTTTCATGTATGATGGATGCAAAACTGTGGTACAAAACCAGTATGAAAAATCATCTTTTGTTATCATCTGTTGGGCTTTTAATATATATTAGACTTGGATTCACGGTTCTAGCTTATTGTGAAATACTGCCCAATCTAAATCAAGAGAATTCAAATTTCTACGGAATTTATGTTTGCTATTAAAGCAAAATTGTTTCAATCCTGCACTCTTTCACACACATAAATGTAATCCAAACTGTTGAAGCTTGATTTAGCTCTGAATCCTGCTCGAGAGCCATAAGGTGATCAACACTGTGTTAGGGGAAAAAAAGAAAAAAAAAAGAAAAGAAAAAGGATGTAAAAAAAAAAAAGAGGATGCACTTGCTGTCCGTGCTTGGGTTATTAGCAGTCAACCGCTATAAGTTCGCCCACCGTTTGTAGGTCCCTGCTTCGCGTCTTTCCAAGATTAGTCGATTCATGCTGAAGGGGAGAAAGAAATGAAGGACGTCCGAATTGGTCGCCAACACGCGAAATCACGTGCTTTATAGGTAAAATTTTCCAACTGTTATACAAGCAACATAGTTAACTACAATGATCATAAAAGAGAAGTTAATTTTCCGACCGGTAATAATAAACAACTCATCCCACAATACGGACTGATTACCCTATTACCGGAATGGATTCTCCTCTTTCTGAGATGCGCAGAAGTGTCGAAGGATCTCTAATCGGTGCGAACTTTTTTTTACTGGTTCAACAATTTTATTAGCACCAAATGGCGAAATTGCACTCAATAAAAAACGGTTGGCGATGTTAACAGGCTCAAGTGGACATCCTGCGCTCAGCCTTAATTTGAAAGCGCGCTTAGAGTGGGACTGTGCGTGTGTGCGTGCGTTACCCATTCATTGTCATTGGGTAAGGTTGATTTTGGTGCATTCCGTGCAGATGCAAAGGAGAACGATTTCGAGAGATTCCCATGGGAGAAGGGATGAACGGAAGATCATGAGACTTCCTGGTCCTGCTTTACAGACGCGGGTTTGTAAACATCTATGCCCACAACGAGATTCGACCAGTAATAAAAGAAATTATTTTCTCTTATTCCTGAGCGCTACCTTTACACGCTGGATTATTCTGCGATGACAGCTTTAGTGTGGATGACGTGCACGCAGCACTTCTGTCAAGTTGCAGCTAAACGACTTTAGTTGACGTCTCTTTCGTGAGTTTGAAAATGAATTCGCTTTTCGTCTCTGTTCGTGGAAGTCGAGTGAGTTCCGCCTTCTGTTTTCTAGCACTTCAGTAGTCTCGTTAAACGAATAAGAGCAAGTGCCATTTTTCGTCGTTTTTATTCGTTTAACTTCTTGATTTTGCTGTCTTATCGACAGTAACATTAATCCACCATCTTCTGTTCCGAATATAGTTCGACTGGTGCATCAGGATCTTATAGATTCGATAGCTCGCATTATATTGGATTACTCTGAAAAATATTCGTAAAGCCGAACGGTTACTCAGAATGGCGGCACAGAAAAGATCTTTCAGTGGTGGGCTTGCAACAAATTGAGTCACCACGGGATTACCAGCTTGATTTTTGAGATTTCGAGGGTTGTGGGGAACACGGACATATCTAACGATGTCCAGTAAAATCCTGTTTTGATTCTCTGAGGCGATCGCGGAGAGAAAAGCAGAGTTGCTGCAGTTTGGCAAAATATGCCAATACAGTTTGAAGGTCTTCAAATGAATTGCTTTGCCTTTATTACGAATTAAACAACAGCTTAAATGAGATGTGCTCATTTTTACTTTCAGTATTTTACGGTATTAAATCAACTCAAATGCAGAAAAATCATTTTATTTTTATATTCCTTCCTACGAGTAATATAAATAAAAGAAAAAGAAATATTTTATTTCTTCCTTATTTTTTTTTTTTTTCCTCCCGGCGCACTTTTAATTTTTTCGAACCTTTCCGATATCCATGTCCTGGGAGACATTTATGGATAACACTTTTTTATGAGTCCCAACCACAGAAGATTGTTTACCTAGTACATCAATACTATAGATGACGACGAAAACCTGCTCTAGAAATGAAACACGCATCTTTATCGAGCTACTTCAGGCCTCCAGTAAGCAAGGTCGTACGAATACACATCGAACAATGAAAAATATCTGCCACCTAAAACTTATATAATGTATTTTTAATATATGATATTTTTCAGTAAACCGAATGGCCAACCACCTAAACAAATACTAAAATATAAGCCAAATGGAAAGAGAAGGCCGGGTAGACCTCAAAAAAGGATATTGGATAGATAATGAAACCGGAATAGACCAATATGGTCTATGTCAGTAATTAGCGTGTTGATGATATTTTTCATAAAAACGCTGGTCTCTGTATGACACGGGGAAGAATCTCATTTCATCGCTGAAATGTAGGATTTTAAACTCTTTTGCGTCGTTGCGTTGTAGAAAAGTAATTTGGGAATCGCCCACTAGAAGGGTAAAACAGAGAAGCCATCGGGTGAGAAAAAGACATTTGTCTTTCCTAGCAGCATGGCTTCTAAAATAAGGAAGTAAAAAATGTGACTCATACAAGAAGAATTAAAGTCGCCTCCTTGGAAAAGAAACCGCAGTGTTGCATTTCGTAATTTGTTGTTTCAGGTTAGACGCTTTAATTTATTTGTGGTCAGAAGAAAATCCTGGATGCCTTGTGAAGATGACACACGCAATGAGCAGAAGATTGTCACGTGTTAAAAGTGAGATAAAATCGTCACTCTTGCTGTCAAATCCTGCCATTAAGGAAATGCCGCGAGTGCTACGCGAGGCATCGAACCCCTTTCAGCCTGGCCTGTTCCAAGATCACGTGATTGATGGTCACGAGAAGGAAATTGCGCAGGTCGGATGGAGATGTTTGTGGTTACACCTAAAGTTTGGCGGCGCGAAGCAGCAATCGATTGGCGGAGAGGAATGAGGGGAATTACAAGACACGGCACTTGCTGAGAGGGATCGTGGCGGCGGGATAGTTAATACAGGTCACGTGACTAGTGTAACGTAAAACCACTCCACCGTTGCAGACGGCTTTGAGTTGGAACAGCGGCAGAGTCACGATGAAAGAGAAATACCTCGCTGAAATCGAATTCCAAATACAGCAGACTTGAAAGAAACTCGCTCTAAATGAGACTCACAAAATTCGGCAACTTTTACAATACCCTGCCAAAATATCAGGAATCCCCTACAAATCTTAACACGTTTGTAGTCGTCACCCTAGGGAAAAAAAAAAAACTACAAAAAATCTATTCACCCTAAGTAAACCCAACTCCATGCACTACACTCCAAGATTTGTAAATTTTCTTATTGGAATCCCCTCATATTCGTGTTTAATCTGATTCCACTCAAGGCACTCATCCAATGAAGAACCACCCGGGAACATTGTAGATCCTAAAAGTGACCCTAGGCAGTAAATGAGCGATTTTGTTGGGACAAGACGAAGCTTCACACTTCTCAAGAAACATTCATCGGAACCAATACAACAACTGAATCTTATTCTGTGGTTGTGTTTCTTTGATGGGCAGCCATGGAATTCCTCGTTGAAGAAACCCTGCAGTGTACAAACTCAGCAGAACAACAAACATGCCGTAAACTCCACACAGTGTGAGGACGAGCTGAACCAGTGATAGTGTTCAAGATGAGCTGTCAGGAAACCCACGGGAGATTGTAGTGAGGAAGCTCCAAAATTGCAGCAAGTACATACAAGTAAAATGTCAAGAATATCTACACCAGTTCCTTAAATGCTGATTTGCCTACCATTCTCTAATGCAAAAACCGAAGCATGAAATTCTAACAATAAAAATTCTACTTAATCCTCTTCTGAAGATGATTTTCTCATCTTCGAATATCAAAACCCTTAAGCTTCTCTTGGCATAATCCAATCACATCCACAGTTACTTTGCCTTTCAAAAAGTTGAGATTTTTCTTCTGCTATAGATACACACCCTCGAAATCCCAAATCCAACTGGTAGAGAAGTCCCATGTCTGAGGGTGGGAGGGGGGTGCTTCAGGTATCTCTCAAATCTCCTTAAAATTATATCCAGTTTAACAGAGGGCCATCAGACTGATTTTTTTCCTCGCTCACTTATAACATAGCCTATCAGTCGTCCACTTTCTGCTCTTGTATCCATGATTATTGCTCATTTGAAATGCGTTTTTATTCTTTGACTCTCCACAAAGCCCCCTTACACGCGCGTGCAGCAATCAGCCATCATCAATTTTCACTCCGAATTCAAACTTAACGTGCATTTCAATCGGCGTTTTGCAGAAGACACAATCGATAGTTATTTAAAGGAGTCAGTAATTTTCTCCTAACCTTCGGTTTCCGGAGTCTTATAGCAATCTCACCTTTCTTCGGTGGAGATGCTGTAAAAAGTAAATAAAAATTAATTAAGAAAAACAAGGTAGAAGAGAACAAGAAATTCCACAAATATCAAGGTAGTAGAATGTGATGAATAATTGCGTTGTATGACGACAACAAAAAGAATGGCGAAAAAGAAATTCTCCAAGCATCCAGTTGGGATTGCAATCTGATGCAAGATTATAAGCGAATTTTCGTCCCTTCATCCATCATATTCACGAAAGATGACAGTAGTTTAGATTATTTTATTGTAGACACGTTAGAACTTAGTTTCAACGCAAACTAAGTTCTAGAGCAAACGCCAAATCAACTTTTAATGCATAATATAAATTAATCGGTAAACATTTGCGTGAAAAGAGAGAGAGAGAGAGACTAGGTAATTACGAACTTCTTTCCTAGCATTTGACAAGGCTATCTGGCTGCCCAACAACGACCGAAAAATAAAGATTTGCGAAGTTTTGGATTGGAAAGAATTATTTTCAGCATGGAAAATAATCAGACTTAAGCAGAAAACTTATTGAAATTTGAAACTAAAAATGAAATAAATAAAAACATTCCGAAATCTTTTCTATTGTTACCTAAGACCAAACACATCTTCAAGCATTTCATTTCTTTTAGTAGAATACGTCTAAAATAAAAGTCTGTGTTCGATTTTATAATGTAACTCTATTGTTCCTTGTACGAGATTATTAAAGATTGTTGTAAAATCCCTTCGCTCTGATGTCCTTCGTCTAATCTATTCGGTGATATCCTTCCCTTTCAAATATTCCGAATATTCCCTGAGAATGAGGCCTTCTGCAAACGTCAATCAAAAGAATTCGTAAAGGAAGCGAGGGAGGAGGGGAATAAAAATTGAGTGCGAAATCGCCTCAAGAGGGAGAAAACCCAGCACGCGAAAATCAATGAATTGGCTTCAATAGATGGCGTGAATTCCACGCGAATTTCTGATCAATCTTGAAAACATAAAAAATGCCAAACATTTCTGCATTTACAACGTTATTTCATCCCATACAGTAGGAACCAGCCAACAAACGTTTCTGGCGCCCCCCCCCCTCAAGTTCTTCCTCTGTTGTTTATCTTTTCTGCAACGCACAGTTTCTGCCCGAACTTTCTTCTCTTTTATCGCTGCATTCAAGCGACACCAACTGATCTTAATGTTCCCGTAGATCATCTTTACTCCGCTCATTTACTGACTTTCTTTGCCGCTCAACTTTGCATCGGAATATGGTCGCCTAATGATGCGATTAATTCTGCTGTGCCGTCAGGACATTGGCCTCGTTAATTAATTACCCAATTAGACGCCATTTACGTTGGGATGTGCACGTGACCCGATCGAGATGCCGAATTTGCAGGAGCGATCCGTGAAGTCCACCCCAGCACTCATCAATCCTGACAGGAACGAAACTCGACTTGGCCACGATGTGATCTGAGTGCTGGAACCAAATTCACCGTACAATGACGTCTGTGCGAAGGACCTCCGCCGGCGGAGTGAATCTTCCTAGTCAATTGCTCCGTTCTATCGCTGTTTTTCTTCAGAGAAAGCTGCGCGTGCTCGCCATGCCAGGCAAGCGGGAAGCAGCCAATCGAAAACGGGAGTTGCGAGTACCGCGGCACGCGGTGGACAGCGCCCTACAGTCGGTGCAACGCTCGACCTGGTGCCGGGAGACGGCGAAGGGCCACACTCGAGTGATGGGTCAAGCAGGCTGAAAGGAACTTCGATCCCCGGCAGTGCGATGCAAGAGTGAAGAAAATCCCCGAGTGGCGTCCCTGGTTCCCTCGTATTAGCTGCGGATCACGTGATGTGACACCACCATGGTCTGGACAAACGATGTTCGCTAACCATGCTCAACTGAGCGGAGGAAATATTCTGTGGGTGCACACCGCGCCACCTGGTGACACTAGTCAGCGATGTCACGTGGACATCAAGGAATGATCAACAATCCCTCTCGGATCAGTCGCTACAAGGTGGGTGTTTTACAGCAAATGGGGGGGGGGCTCTCTTGCATGCATTTAAAATCAACAATTTCTTACAAAAAAAAAATCGGCCCTTGCATTATTTGCTTTCCTTGCACACACAGAAACCAGCTTCTTATTTTTATTTATTTATTTATTTATTTTCATTTACCGTCAAGGTTTTGCTTTTTGCAATAAACCTCTAAGTATTTGAAGGCCTTTTTCTCTGCTACGCACGAAAGCCACGCTGAAAAAGCCTCTTCACACACACATTTAAAAACGTGTGTCGATTCGCTTACTGTTCACTTACTAGTATTTTACGAGCATACCTGACGCAAATTGTTTTCCCTTCCCATAACAGTTTCCAGCACAAAAATACTGACGAATCTCCTCGTTTCACATGCCATCCACCCATTTTACTCAAAAACAGTAAACGTAACAAAAACTCTGAAAGCACCAAGTGTAATATTTGGCAAGTACCATGAGCATTTAACCGTTGGGATATCCATTTAAGGTACTTTTAAAAACCACTACCAAATTATAAGTCCGTAGCAGTTGTATCATACAAACAACAGATATTGCTAATGGATGTTTAAGATTACTGCGTTATCAGAAGGTCTCCACTATTGCTTTCGTTTTCAACCGGTAGCGTCCACGTCTTTTTTTAAGAAAAAGTTATTAAACTCAGAAATAGATTTCTCTAGACGTCGCTAACATTTTAATGCATTCGATTCCAAAATATACTAAACAAAGGTGTTTTCATCATCCACATGCATTAAACTCGAGCCATTTTAAATTATTTACTGTATGATTACGTATTATTGCATATTAATAAGTTACATCATTAAATAAAGACGGGTTCTGTTATATTTGTCTGACTTTAGTGATAACTATGTGTGAAAAACTTGAATAGAAATATGTTTTATATTTAAAAATCAATCTCTCCGAAGCGTAACCTGAACGTTATTTCTCATAATTTACCAGTCAGCTCGCATTTCGGCAGCAACGCAATTCATTTATTTTTAAAGAATAATCCGTTAAACGTCGTATGGAACACAAGCATGTAGTTGTGAGCTTGCTATTATTCGCAGCATTTTCGTTTGTTCAGAAGCTGTTTTCTGTACTACCCAAACTAATTTTTGAGTTTTAAATAATCGGTTAGTCTGAAATAAAAGTCGCCCTTAAATGATGCCACAGATTTTGTAGGATTTATGTCCCTTCCTTTGAGAGGATCAAAAAGAATTTAAAACATCGCATTTTAAATCCTCCATCGCAATTGTTAGTCCATATACAAAAGTACTACGATTTACATAAATAAAATGTAGGAGAATTTTATGTCGTTACATGAAGTTTTGGCTTTTATAATTCTGTTTATTTTTGCCACTTCAGTAATTCCAAATATTGTTGACACCACTATTCTCAGAGCATTAAATAAAATCAGTAATTGGATTATGATATTTAAAAGGTGTTTTAGGGATTGTTAAGATTTCGAAAATACGCTATAGTGCTGCGATTCCAATTTGAAAAATTCGAAATGTCTCTAAGAAAACCACCTAGTACATATAGTACATATAGTTTTTATGATAAGGATATAGTTATATCCTTATCATAAAAAGCCACATTTTGCAAAATTTGTGACATCTTTTTAAGAATAATTCCTTTACCTATGCTATCGTTTTCAATAAGCTGCAATTTCCCTCCTTTAATTATTGTTTAATAGATAATTCTATCAACTTTCCACCAGAGGCATTAATCCATCCAAACCGGCAATGGCTGTGAATTCTACGAATTCCATTCCTCAATATTATTTGCTATACTAAAGTAAAAAAATATATATATATAAAAATGTGTTGAATGTAGGTTTTATATATTTATTTTATTCATTTTCTTCTGTAAAAAAATATTACGTTAAATATGGCAACCATTATTGCAGATAATTAAGAATTGTGACTATATTTAGAAAGCAAATAGCTTCTGTAAATATATTCCGACTGCGCATACATAAATGAAATGTGCAAAAAAAACATAAATAAAATGGTGGTGTCATTTTAATATTATACAAGCCGAAAAAACAAAGTGCATTCTAGCAAAGGGCACAAAATTCTCGCCGTTTAAAAATAGTGCATAAATTAATTAAATTCTACAGGTAATATGTGGCTACATAAATAATACCCGAGAGAAAATATTCCCAATGCGAGCATGTTCGAGTGCCTTCTGAAGAGCATTCTGCGCAGCCATTAGTTGGGTTTGATGGCAGACGACATTCCTACTTTCCTTGTGCCGACTAGTTGTTAACATCACGCAACTACAAAACTGTGATCAAATAAATCAAAATTACTGCACATACATTATAAAGTGCACTGGTTGGTTATTACATAGTAATCATAATCTTCAAATAGAAACTTAAATTAGCTTCTAGATGATATTCAAGTTTTCTCATATAGTTCTCATAGCGAAAGTATTGAAGAATACACACAGTAACATTTGTAATATTGATCTTCGGGGGTAAAAGTAATTTTATGTTGTTCTTCCTCTCATTACTGTTGGTCATGGTCTTGTAGAAACGCGAGTACTTTGAGTTGATTGCGTCGCTGATACGAGCCCGCACTACGTTCCAAGTATGCCTGCCACAAGTTTACATAGAGGGCGCGTTATAAGAGTGAATAGGTTCAGACTTCTCTGTAAATAAAGTTAAATTTATGCTTAAGATTACTAAATGAGGCAAGCATCATTCTTTAAGGCAAATATCATCCTGGAATCTACCCTGTGTTAGCTGTAGATCATATCGATTCACTAAATTACTGAGAATCACTATCTAAAATTTATTTTATATCCTTAGGCACTATTTTGAAAAAAAAAATTCATTAATAACTAAATAAACTAAACATAGATAAATAAATAATTAAAAAAAACAACATTTTTCTCTAGTAATTTCTGAAATTTATATATTACAATTTGCGCCTTTTAAAATTATATTTAAATGCTATTTCAATAATTGTATTTTATGAACAGACTCCAGTTAGAAGTAAAATAGTTATTAATAATAAAATAATAGAAAGATAAATACTTTTAGTTATCTTGGATGCGAAATATACGAAGAAGAAAAAAGACATAAAATTAAAAAGTTCTAAATTTTTTACAGATTATAGGCGTGATAAATAGAACACTCAATCCAAATATAATACAAAAAGAAACACACTTGAAAATATACAATAATTTAGAATTGCCTATATTATTATAAGAATAAAAACAAAGAATAAAACAAGTGAAGTGAGATTCATGAAAAGAACTGCAAAATACACATCATTAGATCAAAAAAGGAACGAAGACATTTTAAAAGAACTAAAAATAAAATCAATAGAAGAAAAACTAAACAATTATAAACAAAAATGGATAGAACATCTAAACCGAGTGCCAACACCCGATATCCTAAACAAATAATAAAATATAAACCAATTGGAAAGAGAAGGTAGGGTAGACTTCAAAAGAGAATATTAGATGGATAATGAGACCGGAATAGACCAATATGGTTCATATCCGTAATTAGCGTTATGATGATGATATTTCAATAGATGAAAAAATAAGTGCGTTTATATTTTACAAGACGTATTTAATAATTGTTTTTATCTCTACAAAATACGTATTCTTGACTCCAACTTCAGAAAATCTAATGATGATGCTGAAATATCAAAAAACAAAATAAAATTTCTTAAATAAAGAATTATAGAAATTTAACATTTCTGGATGAAATTTTTATTTTGAATAATAATGGAATTCACTGCTTACGTTTTTTTCAATTATTCAACCTAAGCACTAATTTGCAGTTGACTAGCATTTCGTTGCATAATTTTCCGTAATATATAGAAAAAAAAATTAATTTATGATATAATGTTCTGAAAAGATTTCACGTCCCTCCGAAAATTTGATATTAAAATAGAAAAAAGCGAAGCTTATTTAACTGGAATTGATCGCCGTTATATATATCAAAACGGTAGGCTACGCATTAAACAAGCTAATAAGTATAAATTACCAAAAAAAAAAAAGTAGACGTAAAATAATATTTTATATTAGCGGGAGTATGTAGTTTTAGACATGCTGGCTTTCTTATATAATGTTATATTGTAGGGAATTTGATAATGTTAACGAAAGAGAGTATTAAATTTGAAATAACATAAAAATATAGAACCGATTAATAAGATGAAATGGCAAGAATTAAAAAACCTAAATTAATGAAAATGGTTGAAGGCAATTATTCAAAAATTAGATTTAAAAGAAAATGATGGAAATATATACATATATAAAACTGTAAGCATGCATGAGAAGCCAGCTGTATGACGATGTGCTGGCTGTTTCGAAGAAATTGTCATCAGATTACGTTGCTGAGAATGCATTACTGACCAATACGGTTTTAACACAAAAAGACTATCTAATATCGCTCTGATCTAAATCTGTAGGATTATTGTCTCTTGCCATTTTCATTTATTTGTGTTTCATTCCTGACATTTGACCTTATGACTAGGTTCTATATTTTGATATGTTATTTCAATTTTAATTTTTTTTCACATGTAGTTCTCATAGTTCTTATTATCAGATTATATACAATGTAACATCGTCTTGCTCTCAAAAAAATCTAGTTTTGTTTAAAACTTCATATTTCTAATGTAAAATATTATTTCAAGAATACCTTGTTTTTCCTAATTTATACATATTAGCCTACCATTTTAATATATCGGGGAGCTCCATTATAGTTAAATAAGCTTCTCTATATACATTTTGATAAAAAATTATTTATTATTACTGACACCTCCAAAGTGTCCAAGGACTCAGTGGCGGGGGGGGGACACTGCTCCACACAACTTAATCATCCACCACCTACTCACAATGCCATCCATTGCCTAATAATAGAATTCTTTTTTTTGGGGGGGGGTCTGTAAATGCGTATGTTTGCTGGCTGTTTTGCTTATAAGGAATAAATAAATAAAAATCTATGAGATTGGATAATTTACAACCGTAAAAGGTCTCTGATAAGATTCTTCTCGTCGAGAACAGAACTGAGATCTTTTCTCAATAGCAGGGAGCAATGTCCTCTCATCTTTCAGTTGCACTACACAGGCAGTATAATACGCTCTCCTAATGAAATATTTATTAAGTCACACATTACATTACATTACACTTATATTGAAAAATATTGTGATTTGAATTATTTCAATTGCAATTTCAATATTTCAGCATTAAACAACGGAGTATAGATGAAATTTGAAGCTCATAATGCTCCATTGATCATGCTCATAATAAATTCAATTACATTGCTCAAATATCGTTGAATATCAGATCAGTTAAAAGGACTCTCCCGATGCATTTCTAGCAAATGAATTAAACGATGAATAGCTAATTACTTCGGCAAGCAGGTGTCGCATCATTTCAAAAGGAATATTTTGTTCGGCTGAAATGAATCCTCGCAAATTCATGTCAGGAAGAACATGGAATCTAATTATATAATTTTCTTATGTATCAGTCAGCGAGTATCTGGGCGAAAGCGTAATCACCGTTGCGAAAAAGCTTCGCTTTTCATTGGAGCTTTTTTTTTAACATAATAATTTGAGCGAAGTTATTGTCTTTCGAACAGAAGATATGATTTTTTAATTTCTGCTACTATTTGCCCATACTGGTGTTATTTACAACTCGTACTATGTTTGTGTTACCGCAAACATTAATGCCTGCAATAATTTACAACCATTCACTATGAATTTTTGTTAGTATAACGAGGGGGGGGGGCAAACTTGTCCAGATAAATGATTTACAGAATGAAATACGCACAAATTTTTAAAGAGATAAGAATTGTGTTATAATATAGAAATAATAGATAGATATAACATAGAAAGAATTCATTAAGCATATACCTAAAAACTGAATAAAAATCAGGCTTACTGTACTTCTGTGACTATTAGTATTATTATTATGCAAGTTGCTACTTAGACTTTGCTAAACTAACTACATCTTCTGCGCAGACGAAAAAAATACACATACTACACTAGAGAATGAATTATGATCAAACTGGTACGAGAGTACAGTAGCATTGGAAGCTACAGACGTTCCATCTGTCGGATGGAATGTACGCATTTAAGAATGGCGAAATTCATCGTATTTATACGGTAGTTGCAGTCGTTTAAAAATTCTGGAGAAAATTTCAGTATCGATATTTCTCGAGAAGTATTTCGAATAACAAATGCAATATGCATTTATCACAACTAGAATAAAATTTCTCTTTCTTAAAACTTGATCAGCGTGAAGAATCGAACTGTTTCCAGCTGGAAAACCTAATTTGTTCATACCAATAGGGAAGTGGCATTGCAGACTATGGCATCGCGCAGGTCAGAGGTTTTTTATTTATTTATTTTATCGTTGTTTCAGCTGTGATGTGATACTTCTTATCTCTGCAAGGAAATAGCAACAAATCATGTTGTTGTATCCTTTCAAAGGTAAGAAGTAGTAATATTATCCGGTTGCGGAAGTATTCGTTTAAGATGTTTACGGGATTAGATTGTGTGTCCTTGGTAACGGATATACCTTCACCGGTTTAGTTAGTTGTTTGCCGAGGGATATCCTTTCATGTATTCTGATGACGGGTCTGTGGATTGTTTACTATCAGAGTAATGGAAGGTTTGAGGGTAGCCAAAGTTGGTTGATCAGTAGAAAGCAGGAGATATTATAGAAGTTATAGAAGTTAAGATATTATGAGTTACTAAGGGCATTTTATAGGATAGGATGCAGGAAAAAATTTTCAGTACATGAAAAGAGGGGAAAAACAAGGGGGATACCGCTTTTAGAAATTAAGTCAGATTGTGGTTGGTCAAGATATGAGAGACTCGATTTTTTGTTTGCTGAGTATTAAACAATAGAGTCGGTTATCAACAGTGGCTGTCCGTGAATACCAATTAATGTCTGCATTTTTTATGTGATTCCAACCAACGAAGCGTTGTAAACCTGTATACTGCGTGCTAAGATATTCTTTTGTTATTCATATTCTTTATTACATTTTATAGGCCAAAAACTGTGCTCTAGTGATCGAACCTTTTCAACTCCCTTTAGCCCTGCAGTCATCTGGGCAGTGGTTTTATATCAGACGATGAAATTCACCTCTTACCCAAAAGATAATCACGAACATCCTTGCCTATGGCAATATTCGAATCCCTAGCCTGTTGGTCGCAGAGCGGGTACATTAACTACTATGCTAACCAGGACGGCGAATTACGGCTGAATCAACTAAGGCCATGGAGCCCAGCGCGTGTTCTGCTAATTGCACGTGTTCGCGTACTTCTCGTCTGTTTGTTTGCTTTTGGGATTTTTCATGGGAGTTTCCGGGAGGAAGAGCCCTATAAGTATCGTATACGACCGGTGTATATGATAAAGCGAACTCGGCTTGAATTAAAAACGCCTTTAAAGGTCTTCGCTTCTTAGAGGAATTCGAATCCAGTTTTTGCAGACCAAAGCAATCTGCCCAACTTCAGGAGTTGATTCGTTGAGTGATTTTAATAATAATAATAATAATAATAATTTTTTTTATTTTTTTATTTTTTATTTTTTATTTTTTAAATAATTTTTATTTATTGATCTCTCAAATATTTTCGTACATACAATGATCATCAATTGAGTAATATTCCAACATATTATTTTACAAAGTTCAGTATCTAAGTGCTGCATATATACAAATAGTTGATAGTTCATTTTCTACAGTGAGATTTCAATAATAATAATAATAATAATTTTTTTTTTTAAACATTTTGTTATGTCTCAGTATAAATTACATACAATAATAATATTTACAATATTTACAATAAGGTTTATACAGAATTTTTGAATTTAGAATATAATAATAGTAATAATTTTTTTTTTTTTTTTTTTTTTTTTTTTTTATAAACGACTTATTTGTTTTTACAATGAAAATGATAAGGTTTACTATCACACACAGTATCTGCACACACACAATGAAAAACTTATTATCTTTTCTGTACAGTACGAAAATTCGATATACAAAATGCAGAGTACATTTTATAATTATGAATATACATTTTTTTAAACTAGCTAAATATGGATTGGCACCAATGTGCACACAATTCACGATACAATGCAGTAATGCAGCATACACACACAATTCAATAATAATAATAATATTTTTTTTTTTTTTTTTTTACATTTTATTATGTCTCAGTATAAGTTACATACAATGATAATATTTACAGTATTTACAATAAGGATTATACAGAATTTTTTTTTATTTTTTTTATGTCTCAGATGAATTGCACACATAGTTGCTGTAGTAATTATATGTATATAATATTTATAACGCATTACAAGTGTGTATAACAGATACTTGCAAGTTAGTAATTTTCTTCCTCGAAGCTTAGCAGAGCTTATCTGAGGAAGATAATAGATGACAGAGGGTGGTGGTTTCATGGTTGTGTTCCTATAGTGGTCACAAGCCAGGTGTTGATTTTACTGTTTGTTGGTACGTGTTTGAAAGACTTTGACTGCTATTACAGTTTAACTTCTTTTTTTTTTTTTTGTGCAATTAGGGTTGGATTTAGACATGGTGTGTTTGTTTCTTTGTGTTCTTGTAGTGGTAGTTTTTTGAGAGGGGGGGGTTGTCGTGGTTTGTGTGTGTGTGTGTATGTGTGGTGGGGGAGAGAGAGAAACAGGAATTGCTCTAATTTTCATTCTCGCTATAATATTTATATAGTGCCTGTTTCAGCTCTCTGTATGTTCCTAGGTTTCTGTTGTCGAACGGCAGTTTGTTTATCATGTCAGGTACGTAGAAGTTTCGGGTGGCTTTGCCGTTCTGATTGTTGTACTTATATGTTATGTAGTTTGTTGACTGTGGTCTTGTTATTTGATATGTTGTTCTGGTTACTCTATATGTTGGGCTGTAGTAGTGTTTTAACATGACTGTGTAGTGGCGTAAGTGTTTCACCTTAAAATATTTTGTGTTTTGTCCATGCTTCCTGCACAAGAGTGGGTTGTTCCCAGTATATCAGTTTTATCATTTTATCTTGCAACCATTGTAGCCTGTTAAGTCTGTAGTCTGCGCAGAATGCGTATGATGTGATTGCATATCTTAAAATGTTTTCACATAATGCTTTATAGATTAGTATTTTTATGTGGGTTGGGGCAATGTCTTTTAATCTGTATAGTTTGCTTGCTATTATCCTAAGCTTGGTATGTAGGTAGTTTGTATGGCTATTCCAACTTTGATCTGCATCGAAGTGAAGTCCAAGGTAGCGTGTTGTTTTCACCTGTGTGATGGTTGTGATTTTAGGTTCTGCACTTTGTGTATAGGAGGATGAATGTTTGATAGTGAGATATTTAGTTTCTATAGGCAGGGTTTGGGGGTTTTTGAATATCATTAGCTTTGTTTTTCCAGGGTTTATATATATGCCATTTTCGGTTAACCAGTTAGTGATTTGATTGATGTCGTGTTGCATATTTTTGTAAGCGATTTTTGCAGTGTTGTGAATGGATACTATGGCAGTGTCGTCTGCATACTGGAAGATTTTACTTTTTAGGGGGAGTTGGCTTATGTCGTGTGTGTATATGTTAAATAGAATGGGAGATAGGACAGCTCCTTGCGGTACTCCACAGGTTACATGTACCTCTTTGCTGTGTGCTGATAATAATAATAATAATAATAATAATAATAATAATAATAATAATAATAATAATAATAATAATAATAATAATAATAATTTTATTATTATTATTATTATTAACGTTATGATTGCATATTATGCATTTACAAAACATGTAGTTTTTTTTGGGTTTTTTTACGGTGAATTTCATACAAATTTTTCCGTTTTTTGTATTCAAAAATGTGTTAATAATAGTTACTATAGTGGTAATTTATAGTTTGCAATTGGATAAGATTATATTTTTTTAAACAGCATTTATAGTATAACAGTAAGTTATATATATTTTACAATTTTTGCTTTTAATGTTTTTAACCGCTGTAACTACAGCACTTCAATGTACTAAATAATTCTTTTTTTTTTCCTGTTGATCTCGGTTGAGATGTATTGTGTCAGCTTGCATCCTCGAATCTTTTTTAATTAGCTTATCTGAGGATGACACCGGTTTAATTTTTTATTTTTATTTTATTGATTTGATTGCTGTGTTGGAAGTAGGCTGATGTTTGGGAAGTCCAATTAATGATCTTAAAGGTCCGATCAAAGTGAAATTGCCGATATATTCTGGTGTTAACCATCTGTCTTGATGGTTCACATTCATTGTTATTGTGGTCTTCTTTTTGAACTAATTAGGAGACTTTTTTTTTCCACTGTGGCAACCTTTCTATGTCTTCTGAGCTTTTAATTTGTATCGGCTTTGAAGTTTGTGACTTCCTCAAGAATATCTTGGCATCTCTGATCCTTTTTTTCTTTCTGTTTTTGCTATTCTTGCTTCGTACAACAGATTCTGGTTGAATGGTGTTAAATATTCGGGTAGGAAGATTGGTGTATTGTCTTGCAATGCGTTCAAGTCCTTGGCAACTGGTTTTTTCTGTCTGCTGGCGTTAAGCTGTAGGAGGATATCAATTGCGTGGCCTAATTTTAAAACTACGTCTCTGAGGTTTTCTGTAGGTGCAGTTTCAGGAAGACCGTTTATTCAAGATATTCTTTATGTTGTTGCTGATTTAAACGTTCGTATTGTAGTTTTAGAGAATGAACTTCTTGACGGAGTTCGGATGCCTCTTTCATCAAATTTTAATTCATCATATAATAATAATAATAATGGTATTGTACCAAATCCGAAGGAATGGGAGATACAGTCATTTCACTATTCATCCATTCGTAAATGCAGCACTGCATTATTATTATTATTATTATTATTATTATTATTATTATTATTATTATTATTATTATTTAATATATCAGTCTCACAGACGAAAGATAGAGGAACTTATAGTGTGCCGTGTGCACGGTCCATAAAAGGGTTGTGGAAGAAGGAACCTGTTGACATTTGTCTTGAAAAGCTGGAGTAGTTATCGGGAAAACACTTTGTGGAAGAGGAGAACCAGGCTCAGTGCTCTTGTATCTGGACTATAAAGGGATGTTGGACAACTCCTGCTTGTGTTTTAATAGGTCCAACAGAAAGCAAAGACATGGTGGATCCCAGTTCGCTAGAGCAGTGTACATGGAAGTGCCTGTAGAAAAGACACACTGCTCAAACAGATCATCTGGAAGATAGTAGCTGAAGTGAGTCGGTGAGAGAGGGAATCATCCATCATCTGAATCGCTCTCCTTTGTTTTACTCTGTATTTTTATTGAAAAGGAGCTTTCAAAACGAGGAGTGCGCTGATATGTAATTCATTTCCAGTTTTAGTAATGGGAGATAAATTATTGAGGAATACATAAAGAGTTCCCGGTCATCATATTATCCCTAATGGACAAGTTTTTTCTTTCTTTTTTTTTTGTTATTGTTTTGTTTTGTTGATGTACACCAATGTCTAAGAACAATTGGATCATTTGCTGTTGTGTTTGAAGATGACCTTAATCACCAAGTTTAAAATAACATACTTGGAGCAGTAAACGCAGATACTCGGCGATTATCCGCTTGTATTTCTAAAACAACTGTTTGAAGAGCACTAAATAAAGCTTAGGTCTGCATTTGCAAGAAGTGTAGTACCTAGGTAAGAAAAGTTGCAAGTTTAGAGCAAACTGTACTTGCCGATGAAGCGATGTTCTGAACTATAGAGTGGATAGCATTCTTTAGAAATTATTTCTGGAGAAAATCCTCTTACAACATTTCAAGCGAATTTCTAACCCCAATTTTTGATAATGTATGGCTTAGACTTTTTTTTGGGGGGGGGGGGAAGGATCACTTAATCGGACACCATATGGTCAACAATTGTCTTAGCGTACATCATTCCTTTTTTGCAAAATGAGCTGTTGGATCTTTTTTGGAGGATGTCCTTGTCTTATCCTTCACCAGCTACATCTTGACTTTGGCTAAGAGATTATTGCGTCTGGAGGTCGCGTGAAAGAGTTAGTATTTATAGTAAAAATTTTGATCATTACATTCTTCATACGAAATGGTCAACCGAGAAAAGAACGAAAGAACAACGCAAGCATTACTGCGACCCGCAAAACGTTATCCAGGTAGAAGAAAAGCATTTCGTGCAACTAAGAGTATTCATGTTATTTTTTTAAAACAGTTGATTCCAAAACAGTAACTTTTAAGATGGTATTAAACACTTTGCTGTTTCTGGTTATGAAATAAGTATTTAAGACTTGTTTTCGGATATACAAGTATATTGTGGATCGAATGATGACGACCGATGAGTGTACAATCATTTTCGGCACTTTCATGGCGACTTCTTTGAAGTGGTGTGTTCTTTCACCACCGTGTTTCCATCTTTAGTGACGTCAGCTACAGTTGTTGCACACGCTAATTGTGCTGCAATTGTAGAAACTGATCAATGACTAATCCGGCAGCCTATGATGACATCTTGCTGGAAGTATGAGTATTATAAACCATTTTCTGTTTTATTTTAGTGTATTCCCTTGTGTTTAGATCTCGTTGTGCCACGTGATTTGTCACTGGCACGTAGTCAGGTTGTTGTGGTCGTTTGGAATTACGACAGAAGCATCTAAGGTATAAAGCTAGTGTATCATGCCTGTTAATTGTGTGCATTCTTAGGGCTGGTTTGCCTGTCCTCCCAGAATAATAATAATAATAATAATAATAACTTCCACTTCCTTGTGAAACAGGCTAGCTCGCCTTCGTATGAATGTATAGTTAGAAATGTAATTTGCACGAATAAATGTCACAATATAGTATGTTATTATGATTATACCGTGTATATGGTTTAATCAAGAACTCGTGACATTTGCACTTCGTTACAAAATATGGATTCTAATCCTGTATAGAACTAGAGGAACCTTTCTAAGGACGTTTCAGCTGAAGGTGGGTTTTCAGTCTAATACAGAAACGGCTGGATTTTTCTTTCCGGAAACATTTTTTATTCGTGTGTTTCGGCCGGCAAACTGGCCGAAACATACTCCGATAATAGACCTGTGGAACTACTGGAATGAGGGCTAGCTATTCCGTTTCGGTGGATTTATTTGAAAGATCCTAGTGGTAGGCAATGAGCCTCAGCGTGTAAATGCATTCGAATTCGATGTGAGGAATCTTTACAAGAGCTCTTTAGATGAAGATGAGTCAGCTAGTCCCATGTGGAAGTGTAAGACTTCATGCAACTCCAGTTTTTTTTTTTACAAACTGGCTAGAGAACATGCAATTAACATAAATGATACGCTACGTCCATGGGATTAGTTGCTTTCGTTATAATTCCAATTAATTTCAACTTCCGCTGCTTAATAATGAGAGCACAACACGCATTCAGTACTCAGTTTATCAGAGACTATCGCGTTGGACCGCGGCGATGCTTCAGAGCAACCTCAGTATGCTGGAGCATCGATTCCAGTTCCAGAAGCACTAACTGGAAATGTATCACAAACGGACATGATGAATCCGTGCACTTCGTCAGCTTGGATCTTTGTCACGAGCATTTCGTTTTATTTTCCAAAGGTGCTCACTAGTATTGAGTGAGATCCGCTAACCCTCTGTTAGCGGATCTCAATACTTTCATTATATTTTAATCCCCCATCACATTCTTGTAATAATTTCTGATGACATGTGCTCTGTGACATGATATGTTACAGTGTTTATCACGAAAGGTTTATCATGTGCAGGTTAAATCGCCAACACGAATATATGTGTGTGTGTGCGCGCGCGCGCGCTCTTTTGAATACGATGTTCAGTTACGCTTCACCATTCATTTCTTGCCTTGTTGGCATCAAGAACTTTCATATCCCAGATGAGCACTGCTGTCATCGCTTTGTATTGTTGTGACTTAGCACATAAGAGCATCGTGTTGTTAACGTAATACTCGTTTGTCCTATCCTTCTTGAAAAAAAATGATACTAGAATTTATTGCTGCTTACATGGCATTTTCTCACTCCTGTATTTTAGCCCATTGCTAGGTTCTTCTCCACTTTAGAGGTAGCCTACTTATTTTTTTAAATATTTTTATTTATTTATTTTGCACATGTGTAGTAGCAATCGTGGTCTTATAGTGTTATGCTCCATTGAGAGAAAAGTTTCCAGCTTCTTATAACGAGTTCGGATACATTCACTTGCAGTAATTTGACCAATTGCAGCAATTCTATTGGACCTTCCTATCCCTCAGTCTTTCGGCAATTTCGACCACTTGTCCGATGCTGACCCGATGTTTTCCTTCTCAGTATACCCAAGACACTACTATAGTAGTGCCTTTGGTAAACTGAGTATACCCAAGACACTTCTGCACGTAGCCATTATAGCTACGCAACAGATTTGATATATTCTAACTGGCATCTGGCTTTCACTGTGATTCCCTGTTTGGCGTCACTTAGGTCACGACATCAACAGATACTTCTTTCTGAAGAAAATTTATCAGTTATTTATAACTGGTGCCTGCCACCTGTCGTTGGTAGCGTGTTACTGGTGGATTCCATTTAGTGTAGGATGTCTCTTATATATCGACCGCTAAGTGTGTATATCTCTCTATGTAATAAAATAGTTTCGTTTTGTTAATGTATCCATGACAACAAGTTCCGCTTTTGGTGGCTGAGTGGTAAGATGCGTGCAAACGTTTCGCTATGAAATCCACCTTACGCGACATGTATTGCTTGAATTAAGAAATAAATAAATGAACGATTTTTTATTTTATTTAGCTATTTTTTTTAATTTTTCGCGTGCCTTTCGAACCAAGGATAACTTCTTTCTTTCTTTATTTATTTTTATTAATTCCACAGGAAAAATTGGAAACGTATTTACTATGAGCTAGCTGAGGATTAGATCACGTGGGAACTCTGCTTCAGAAACCAAAAACAGACGCCTTTTCTAGCCATTTTATTTCACATAATAAACAGGATGACTCACATCGACTAATGAAAACATTATTAGCCTGTTGGTTGGATACGCTACCAGTCTGTCGCCGACACTTGTAATGAGAAACACAGCATATTCTATAAATAATTGATATTTTACATATTAAAATCTAAATGTTTTTTTTTTTTAAATATAAATATGAATTATCGTGCTAAATTTACAGGTGGCGCTAGTCTGACTGCCCTCGAGTGTTATCGATGAAAAGTGATGCACAAATTATTTTGCTCATGAGATTCGAGCTAAAGTAACGTAGTTTAGAAATGGTGCTTGGAATCTGGGAATATGCTCAGAGAATGAGAGAGAGCGGGGAGAAGTGAATTTGAATCGTGTTTTATGACTAACAGTTGCAAGAATTCGTGATCAGCTTGAGACCGATGGCAGTCACTCACTTCGATGCCGCAGCTCTGCCTAGATATTATAGGTAAACACTTGGATCATTTGATAGAATTCACCGACATAACTGTGTTTTGAAAACTTGTATATTGTCCAATTGCGATGTTCTCGAATTTTAATTTTTATTTATTTAGTTCTGGTATAAACTTGCAGCTCTTTCTCTATTATTATTATTTTTCTCAGCCAACTACAAAAGAGCTTATTGACCGTTTCTAATTATTTTTTTCGGTCACTAACCAATCTCTTTCTGCAGTGGTTGCACTGCAGCATATTTTATTATGTAATTTGATAATTTCAATAACATTTTCTCGTCTGTACATATGATTGCTTGTTAAGTAATGAATAATAAAATACTGGTGGCTTTGGATTCTTTTGTGAAGTTTTGGTAACGTTCCAAACGCTAGCACTTTAATCGAACTTAAGATTGTTGTAGAGACTTGACAGTTTTCAAGACATTAATTTCTCCACTGCGCATAGAAAAATGCTGCATCGGTCTTAATTCACAGTTTGTGCTTTCCACTATATAATAAAAAAAAAAATAAACATATTTTGCAACTTCGCGCCTAAATATTATTTTCTTACAATTCGTCATCAGTCTCTCTCTAAGAACAAGAATTATAGCGTGTTGCAATAAAAAAAATTGACCGTTAAAAATAAACAGGGACACACGAAATAGCCTTTTTATTTCTTGGGATTTTATTAACTGCCAGTTACCATAGAAATACCTTTTTCTTCTCTCTAGCAACTATTACCAGTTATTGCCAAACAGAAAAATCGCAGGTGTGCAAAGTACACGTTTCCGGAAACGTGTGGTTATAATATCACGAAGCGTGTTCTTTGACGTGACCTTGGCCTTCGGGACCAGAGTAAGTACATATTTATAATTAAAGTTTCCATTGTGGAGAAGGGTTGGATTGAACACGCATTCCATTAGGAAAGTGCGCAGGGAGTTGGCCAGCACGCGCAATGCGAAGCTGGGTGAAAAGGTTTCTCGGCTTTCAAAGCAGTCTTAGAAAATGAACACCAAAAGCCTTGGGGAATAGTCACTGTGTCTGTGTCCGCGCGCGCACTATTTGACAGCGAGCAACTATCAATCATAACGTAACCCTCTAGTGTCAGTTAATCTTCACTCTTGCTGCGCTGATGCAGCAGACGATTCATTCGCCAAACAATTTAAGTCAAAATATCACTCATATCTTGGACATAAGCTGGCAAACTTGATAAATGAGATCAAATTCAATGTAGTTGGCGTGTGTTTGAAAATATTATTTGAAGCGAGTTGCTTATGAAAAAAGATCCTGTTTCATTTTATGCTGTCTGTTGAATGCAACGAAATAACCCAAGACTAAAGTTAACAATTTTCGGAAAACGTTGTAAATAAAAATCTTGTGAAAATGAATGCTCTTATATTAACTATATATATAGGTCCTAAGAAAGAAAGAAAACTAAATAATAAAACAATGAGTGTAGCTGGCATACATACATACATATCGAAATATTCATTTCGATATTACCTCGAAGTGTAACTTTCTAGCAACAGCAAACGTTGTCATTGGTATTAAAATCGCATATATGAATGCTTATTGAAAAATAAATTTGTATTTTAGGGAATTTCTTTGCTTTTTTTTCTTTTTTTCCCCACTGTGGTAAATAAGTAAACAGTATGATTATTTTGTTTACCATTCGGTTACGTTGAATGGTAAACAAAACAATCAACCAGTGTATGGAATGGTCGATTGTTTTGTTTGCATCGACTCATTGAATACAAAATGTGTCTTAATTTTTTTCATCTCTTTGACCGTTTAGTGAATTTTAATTAAGGGAATTCTTACTGATATATAAACCCTTTTCCAAATTTGGTCCATTTTATGTAGGTGTAAAATATGTACTCGGTCAGTCAGACCTTTCTGGTTTAGTTGGATAATGTTTCTACTCTCCAACCAATAGGTCGCGGATTTGAATCTAACTGCTAGGTGGAAGATGAATTCCATCGCCGTCCTGCTTATCACCTGATGGGAGAATGGTGATCTCGCAGTGGCTTGGGGGAAAAAGGTCCTTGTTGGTCTGTGGAGCAAGATTTCCTGATTAGCTGACCACCATTGATTAGCTCATCCACTCTACTAAATGTACCGTAGCTTTTTACAACTCTTCATGAATGGGATTCGCAATAAAAATTAAATTTATATGAAATGGTACATATTAGAGAAGGAAGTTCATAATTTGGCTGCATTTATATTATTTAACAAATATTAGTAGACTGTTAATCGTAACATTCGCCTTACATGCTCAATAGGAGCCATGGGGGAAAGTTTAATGCGATTTTACTGCACATAATATATTGGTTTCTTTGGGTATTTTGTACTTGACTCTTTATATGAATAAATATTTATTTTTTAGTAATTAATATGCCCCATATTATTCTTTATTACTGATAAATGGGTTTTAATAATGCCTTTATTGTTTTTATTTTATTATTATTATTACTTTTCCTTTTAAAATTTGATGGATTTAATATTTTAATGAAAACTGTTTTAACATTCATTCCTAGTTTTGTCAAGTACTCATATACTAAAATAAAAGAAAGCTCCAATAAAACTATCGAATAACTTTCTGCTATTTAAATTCCAAACAACGCTTTAATAGCAACTAATAGTTGTAAAACAGGCATTTCTGTTGTATTAATTTTGAAATAAATATATGCACATGACGCTAATGATCCAAGAGAAGTACAAGAGATTCCTAGTATTCAATAAATTAACATTACTTCATTGTTTATACCGAGCTGTTAGAATTTAAAGAATTTTGATTAGCAATTATGGTATTAAAATCAAATACTGTTTGAAAGAAGATTGCTTATGGATCGAATGAATGACCTGTTTCACCGGCTGTTGTTATTATTACAAAACTTCGCAAATCAGACTCATTGAAGGAGTAGAGAAGGCTTGATCAATAATTTTTGATTGTGAGATTAAATCAGTTAATAAAATCCTTAAATTTTTTATTTACCCTGTGTGCCATCGTGTTTTGAACTTTTCATTGATTAAGTGTAACCAGAAATTGCAGTTCTTAAAATTAGTCTTCCGGTTTCTACACTAAAAAGAGCATATAACGAATTTTTACAATGTCGGCTTAAATCGTGAAGAACAGACATTTAAGGTGTAGGAAGAGAGCGAAATGAAAAAAAGAATCTTTTGTGTAAAAAATGGTAGAGAATTGTGAAGAGGAAAAATGCAGATCCATTGTCTGTGCTAAAGTGCATCATTAGCATGCATAAGAGAATAATGCGCTGGAAGGAAGCTGCGAATGGAATTAAAATTCAAACTACAGATGTTTTGCGAAAAAGAACGAGTCATAAGTAAAAGTATCGAAGCTTTTTTTTTTAACGTTACGACAAGTGAATATAAAGGAGATCGATATGCATAAAGTGTGCTTGTTTTTTTAAATAATATGTTTGCAAAAAAAGCAGAAGTTTTAAATGTTCTTGTTTTTATATTGAGTTGGTACCGAGTATTTCTCATTTTTAAAGAGAACTTCTTAAAAGCTAACGCAAAAGATATTAAGCTTTTTTTTATTTATTGTCATCACCCAATCGGTGTCGCTCTTACCATAGGCTTATTTCATGTGCAGTTATTTACAGAAAAAAAACGTCATAATGTAGCTGAAAAACGCAAGCAAATATCAGATACAGCATAAAAGATACAAACATATAACATAAAAAGCAAAAATTGCTTGGTTTTAGCATGGAATTTTTTTTCTTTCGGCATTTGTAGGCGTTCTTGCACTTAATGAGAGCAGGAATGTCTAAAAAAATCCAAATCATAGCATTACCTTATCCGCCATTATTTACATCAATTTCTTTTATCTTAATTGTGTTAAAATAGTATTGCTATATTTAAATAATGCATTAAGCATTTGCTAACGGTTTTACTATTGTTATTTACGCATATTGTACAGCTAATGCTAAATATTGTCTTCCACTCTCTCACTGGACAGTTTTTCGCAAAACTTTACAAAATGAATTCTCGCATCAAGTGTCAACATTTCTCGATAGAAGAGACGAAGTCGGCTGCTAAATTTTTTTTTTTTAGAAAGAATACCATTAACAAAAAATTTATAAAAATAATCTGCAGATTATTCGAGTGTCGATATTTTTTTTACGTTTTACGCTTAAGAAGCAGTGCTTAGTAAGGTTTTTTTTAGGGGGGGGGGGGATCAGCCAAGTAATGTCACACTATTGTGTACTTTTAGATTAATCCTCCTTGCTTTATATTCAGCAGTTGTTCTTTGAATATTTTGAAATGATTTTTGAGATGTTTAAAATGTGCTGAAAGAGTTCTCTCTCTGGAAATTGCAAAGGTGTTAGGATTTCTTTTCTTTTATCTCATTTAAATTGCTGCGTTTATAATATGAAAAATTCCAAATTTCCTAAGAAAGTGCGTTTATATTGTGGCATAACATCATTCTAAGTAGCTTCTCCCCTCGTTACGAAGAATCGCATTTTCTTGACTCTCCAAAGAGTATGACAATTTTAAAATGTGAATCCTGCCCACGAAAGGCTGTTAGCCTGTCCATTAGTATTTGTACCGTGGGTGGGCGGGCTCTAGAGACCCAACACGAACTTCTTTCAAGTTTTCATTTCAGACCTCCAGAATCCATAAGGATGATTCCGTATAGTATTTTACACTTATGATAATCCTATATCCATTTTAAGATAATCCCGATAATTTCTTTTGCCGAAAACCTTTATCGTAACAGGCAAGCTAGTCTGACTTATCCTGGTCAAAGTATATGTAGTGGGAGTGTTGCTATTAGGGAAATCATCTTAGCAAGTGCGAAGAATTGACCACATTATGAGAGATTTCAATCATGGCAATATACACAAGGCAAAGGAAAAGGGAACAATAGTTTTGGAATTATTGAGGGACACTTGTGTTAGGCAGCATAATGTGGATCAAAATAAATCATCAGAATAAATGGTTTTAGATTTAGTTGTAGGATCAGAGGATGTGATTGTAGATCAGATTCCAACCTTGTCCCCTATTGGTGAGTGATCACGTAGTTTTTGACTTGGTGGATGAGTTGACATGTACCAATCACAAGGAGAAAAAAATTTAGTGGACTGTAAGGCAAGTAATATAAATGGTAATCTTAGGAGCTTGCTAGGAACTGTACCACGGTAGAAGGAACAGAGATCAGTAGTGCAGAGGGTTAGTAAAGAAACAGGTCACAGATTGTATACCTAGGATGAAAAAGATAAATTGATGCAGAGTGAAATAGATGACTACGGGGATCAAACAAGAATTGATAATCAAGAAGAGGGTGTGGCAAAATTTTGTGGACAGCATTGTCATGAGGACTAAAAGATCAGGTTAGAAGATGACACGTATAGTAAGTGTGGTAAGAAATTAGTATATGAGAGAATTTGACTGAAGAAGAAGAATCTTATAGAATTTTTTCATTGTATATGTTCTTTTTGGGTGGGAAGGTGGTTGGGTGACCAATGGATTCTGGCGAAATAGGTTTTATTCATAGGAGGGGATAGTTGAGGGATTAGAAATGGATATATTTAGAATTTATTTAAATGATGTGGATATTAACTTGTTTGAGAGCCTAGACAAGATTTCTTCATGTATTTTGACGATTTCGTTAAGAAATGTGTGCCCTAAATCATTTTGAGGTGGAACGAGGATAAAGTAGCGCCATCATTATATAAGGGGTGTGGGACAAGGGATGTATTTATTTAGAATAGTTATTTCTTCATTGATGGTGGTGGTTAAGATTTCGGAAAAGTTAATGAAGACGTTTGAAAAACTGGGCAGATGAATGAGATTAATTTCATGAAGGTAATACACTGGTTTCATATCCTTGCTTTGATTATAACTCCAGAGGATGTGATTGTAGATCAGATTCCAACCCTGTCTCAACAGCATGCCTGAATGGTAACTATTTAGAACGTATTGCCTGAGAGTACAGAGGGAGAATTTAAGCCATGTATGAAAAAACTGTGTCTCCTAGATCTGACTTCTCGTGAGTCTTGACTCCAGGCGGATTCGGAATAATAATAACGTCTGCTAGGGAACCCGTAGTCTTTTTATGAGCTCCAGCCCTTTTTTCATCGTCTTGTAAACACACTGAGATCCGATTTAGATAAATACACAAGAAATATAATTTATATTTAAGTGAATATATCATATTTAATCTTCAATTTTTAATGCCTTTTCTTCCCCTGTGACAGAATGTGCCACCCCTTTTCGGAAATGGGTAGGCAGCCAGTTTCAATCTCTCTTCATCGTCTAGATTGAGTGAATTCTGAAAACATGCTGGATATGAACATTCTGGCGATGTTTCCTAAGAGACCATTTTTCCCAATTCTAATATTTCTATCGCACTTGTGTTCTGCTGTCGATTTTGCTCACTTGCGGGATTAAGTATCTCAGGTTCTTCATGGCGAAAAAAGTCCTGCATGTTTGTGCCGCTAACTAACTCTGCAAAAAAAAAGTATTTCTTTTTAAGTCGTTGACCAGAATAGGTCTTTGTAACGGTCTTTCTCCTGCTGGTCTAAAATCATAGAAGTTACTAAGAGAAGGAAGTTACTTAACAACCTGCAATTAGTGAGACCTACCTGTGTTTTTCTCTCTTGTAGCACGTGCGTCGTGCAAGTGCATTACACAATAGTATTGGAGGCCTGAAGTGGCTTGAAAGAGTTTCGAGTTTGGTCCTCTGGAGTAGGGTTTCCGGACAATGCACACACACACACAAACACAAAATAATAATAATAATAATAATCAGCAACAACAAAAAAAATCCTTAGGTAGTATAGTATATTGATACCGCACACGGTATCAATATACTATAGGTTTACAAAATAAACCTTTCGTGGGTGGGTGCCAGATAATAATAAAAATAACAAAAAAAACATCATGTTTTCATTTAAAGCAGGGGTTCTCAACCTTTTCCAGTGGCGTACCACTATATTTAATTCAAGATATTAGATGTACCAGTAAGGCAGTGGTACTCGTACCATAGGTTGAGAATACCTGATTTAAAGCATTTTTTTTTTTGTCTTCAAATGAAAATATGAAAAGGCTTCTTATCTGTTTTTTTTTTTTTTTACATGAAACATAACAGCGGTTATTCCAAAATAACAAAATACAATTTGAAACACGAACACGTTTTTCGGACACGTTTTATTGTTTTTAATTACTTCAGCTTTGTTGAAGTAATTAAAAACAATGTCGATACAGAAAAAGCGAAAAATGGAATTTATAGAAAAATGGTTTAATTTTTTTTCGCAAGTTAGAATTGTACTACGAATCAAGGTTGCTTTGACCCTATAAGCGTACAGTACTAACTGGAAGATGACACACACACACGCACTTTTATATATATTTTTTTATATAAAGTGCTGATGCAAAGTAGATTTAATCAGGGAACGATAGTGTGCGATTATTTTTCGGTTTGATTGTATTGAAATTCTTCCGAAACAACTATGTATTCCCTAGACCTGTCGAGTGGACGTTGTGATAGTTGCACTTCTGATGTAAAGACCAGGAATCCCGTTTTTAGGGCAGAAGTAATCTTTATGAGAGTCTGCAGGTGTCATTAGGAAGGTAGCAAATTTTAATTCAGCAACGCAGGCAAACCATCTGACGGACATGATACACTGGCTTCATAGCCTTAGTTGTTTTGGCCGAAATTTCAAACACCCCTCAGTCCAGCCCATATGAAGTACTTAAGGCTATTATCATTCAGCGATAATTTCATGTGTTCTTCAGCTGATTTCCTTAACTTTCCGAGATGGGCGAAAATTCCTGCCATTTCCTGCCAGGAACAAATAGCGAATTCAATTTACGAAGGCCCAAACTCTCGGTCAAAATGTTGTGCACAGTTGATTTTGGAATCCTCAATTGATCTTCAGTCCTCAATTCATCTTCAATCAATCTCACGGACGATTTCGGGTTTTCTTTGATGAAATCACGCACTTTTTGGATGTTAACTTCGCTCAGTCCAGTTTTTGGACGGCCCGGCTTTTCGTCATCCTCAAGCGTCTCACGACCCCTTTGAAATCACTTAAACCACTCGTAAACTTGAGTACGGGATAAGCATTCATCACTCTAAAAACTCGATGTAGCTTAAAAATACTAAAGCGTTTTACATCGATTTTACAGAGGTCAAGTCCCATGAGAATGTTGTAAAAATAACCTTGTTTGTCTCTGTATATTTTATGCTGGATATTGTTGTAAACAACCCTATGGGAAATAACTGTATTTACTCCTTTAACAAGAATATTTTAGAATGTCAAAAGCAAAGGCAATGTTTTGCTACCGGAACGTTGTGTAATAGCTCTCTATGAGGGCATAAGAAAGGTTGTTTACGAATTTTGTGTATAAGAAAAAGTGCTTAGAAGCTCTGCGCATAAAGTCAAAGTCAGTCTGAAAGGTTCAAACAACTTTCCACTGGCCGGCAACTTACGATCAAAAGAGTGCACGGAGGAGAACAACGAGCGGGTTGAACTTAAAAGAAGATGAAAGAGTCATGCCGAATTCTTAGGGAGTTACAACCCTTCGTGCGAGGTCTCAGAGAAGGCGTGATAAAAAGGGACAAACCCAAGCAATAGGGGCTTCCAGTCGCCGAGAAGAGAGAGGGAACCCATTCGGCAATCAAAAGAGAGAGCGGCAGTTTCAGTTATTGGAGACGGCAGATAAAAGAACCAGTCGTCCAGGCATTATGGCGAACCCAAGTCAAAAAGAGAGAGGCCACTGTAAAATTACTGAAGCAGCTTCGCTCCGAAGTTTTTATTTTCGCTGTGGGAGAACAACATTTTGCTGGAGCTGTACGAGCACCGCAGGTTGCAGTCCACAGTCTGCTATTCTTCTGACGAGATACTGCTGATGCCAGACATTCCTGAGGAAGCTCGAGATCTGAGATGAAAGAATTGCCATAGCACTTTTTGTGCAAGACTTTTGACTGAATGTGTGATACAGAGCCTTTGTAAGTTCCGTACTTTGTACAATTCCTCTTATAATATGTTATAGTTGGACTATTAAGAATTAGTTTAATAGTGATAAAAGAGTCAATTGGCATGTTAGAAGTTGATATCAAATTTCTAAAAATAACTTAGCAGAGAGTTAGCTAACCTCTTTGCGAATAAACTAGAAGTTTAATAAGTTGAATTTGTAAGCAGAGAGTAAATAAGTTTTGGAGTTAAAGAGATTATTTAGTGTTGAAGTTGAAGGGTTCTAATTTTATGCTATAGATTTTATAGATAGGTAGAGAAAGCAATCTCCATGTCCTTTGATTCATGTATATTTCATATTAATGTAAATGTGTTTTAATTATTTGTTAAAAGAGTGCTGCCTGATCCTTTATCTTGCAATGCACTGTTTCTAAATATAATCGGACTTGTGAACCAGAAACAACTAAGGCGTTAAAAGCGCAGTTTAATTACTTAGGAACCACGACTGTTTATGTAAACTTTGTTGAAGGAATTTACGCTAGTAAGAGAGAGAAAGAGATCTCCCGGACGTTTTATTGAGTCTTATGAATATTGATATATTGGATGGCGCAGTCTTACAAATAAATTTTCCAGTGTTAATAGGCATATGACTAGTAAATACGGAAGGTGGAAAATGAAACTCATTTTCCGACCGTTCGTCAAAACACACTGTCACTCTTGGCACTATAACTCGGTTCTAATGAAACAAATGTCATAAACAGTTGATACAACACTAATGAAGGTGGCCGCTTTTGACAACAAAAAGATGCAACAGGTGGCGCCACGTTCATATATTCGAAAAGTTCAGTTTCTTTTTGGACGGAGGGTGTAGATAGGAAGATAACTTCGAGCACAGACGTATCACATGTATAGTTCGCGCAATATTAAAAAGCTAGCATTTATCTTTTTTTTTTTTATATGATAATTAAACTGCCTGCTTTCTATGGATTACAGCTTTACCTATTTAGGGAACACTGGTATATTTTAAAGGACAAACGTGTTCCAAAAATCTTCAGCAGAGTGCAACATAATAATAAAGGATCCTTTCTTCATCTACTCAATCCACTTTGTTGCATATAGATACTTCGTTTCTCGTGTTGCCTTTGTAGGGACGTCTACTGTACGGCTCTCCTAATCGGGCATCTGTAAATCTGCCACTCCTCAAAGCTTAGAACTCTTTCTGCAATCAAACGCTTAACTTCGAACATCATACAAAATGCTCCTTAATTTTATTCACTTCTCTCTCTCTCTCTCTCTCTCTCTCTCTTACAGTGTGTGTGTGTGTGTGTGTGTGTGTGTGTGTGTGTGTGTGTGTGTGTGTGTGTGTGTGTGTGTGTGTGTGTGTGTGTGTGTGTGTGTGTGTGTGTGTGTGTGTGTGTGTGTGTTTTGTAGATGTCTAGGAAATATGAAATACCATGCACATTCTTCTTACTGTGGGATTCATAAAGATGAGTAATATGATTTATTTTTGTTGTTTAAAGCGATAAGGCTGCTCATAAGATAATCTGATATTAGTTAACAGTTTGTAGTACTTTTCTGTAGCGATCAATGTATCCTCTTTCAGATTCTAGGTTGGTTAAATCATTTATGAAAATCTAATATACAAAAGTGTTGGTGATATATATCCTTGTGAGTTGCCGCATTCCGTTTTAATTGTATTGCTTTTTTATATCGTTTATTTTCGTGATATATATTCTTTCGCAGAACACTTCGTACGTGATTTATTTTGCATATGAGCTGCTTCCACCTTCTTCACAAGAATCTCATATTCCGTCGCTGTCATTGACTTAATCGAGTTATAAGGAATTGCATATCTAGGGTTTTTTTATATTATTTTTTTATATCCATAAGTGAATTAATGGTATCACAGAGCTAATAAGAGCACCCATTTTATTTATTTATTATTATTTTTTTTAAGGGAGGAGTGGGGGAAATCAGCATTCTATGTCAAATAATATAACATTTGGGGGATCAGTGTCTGGCTATTCGACACGTACGTTGAAGAATTCACTTTTAATGGTGGATTTGAAGACTTCCAGTACTTCCAATAGAATTCTATTGTAATCATGCGCCCTAACTGTATGTTATTCCTATTATTGTTTTAAACTACTGTACTGACGATGTCCTAAGATACTTAGGATGAAATATTTACAATTAAATAATTTTCACTGTGGTTAATACTTGTGTTTGTTTTAATTATGATCGCACCACAGGTTTCGTTATTTAAAAAAAAATAATAATATATGTATATTATGTATATTTTGTCTTAAATCAAGTATTTAAGACAATATACAAAAGCAGTTATAGAGTGGAAAGCTACTGATGAGCTGATCAGTGGTCTAGGTATCTTATCTCTTTGTTTCGGATAGCCAGAAAAGCATCATTTGAAGCCATAACGAATATGATTAAGCATTGGAATAGAATAAGCGCAATACCATTTTTCAAAGAGATATCATGTTCTATAATCGTTTTTAATCCTATTTTGAGCTGCCCATTGTTCTTAGGAGAGAGAAAAATGAATGAAGCAAATATGGTGCGGGTTTCATATTACACTTTGCAGAATAATTTTTTGCTATTCAATGTTTTTTGTTTTTAAAAGCAAGATATGTTAAACGATCAGATTTAGAGCCTGTGTAGCACAGTGGATGTGGCGTTTGCCAACCACGGCGCTTGGCCGCACGAAGGAAGACTTGGTTTCGAGTCTAGTCGGCGACTAGAGGAAATTTTTCTCAGCCTTTTTTCGACCGGTTCCCGAGTTAGTCGATCTCTGGCACGGGCAAGCAGGTTTTTCTTTCCGGAAACTCGGGTTTTTCGTCCTGTAAACTCAAGAAAATCGACCGTAGAACCCACATTATTTCAGACATTAAATATATTGTGTTAGGGTTAGGGATCACGAGATGGCGGCACATTTGAGCCGTCTCTCTTCACTGAGTACCGCTTAATTAGTGATAGCCTTGGGCCATCTATCTCTGATTAGTACCAGTGGAGATTGAACTGCCCACTCAGGCTCCAAAAGTTAGATAGGGCTGAATGGCCTCGCCTACTCCCCGTATACGGGAATAAAAAGGCGTTAGCTGATTTATTTATTTATTTATTTTTTTTTACGATCAGATTTAAATGTACACACAATAGGTAGTCGCTTTTTTTTTGAGGGGATCGATCAAATGTTATTTGTTATGATGTTTTTCAATTGTATATGAATTTTCCTAGCATTTACATTTCAACAGTGATAAGTAAATGTTAATGTTGACGTTCCAAGGGTATCTGCGATGCTAATGACTATGATACATCAAGCATCTGATGGGCCCCTTAAGAGATTTCATTCCTCTACTTGATCTCCTTTCAAGCCTCAATGAACGATTAGGATCCAGTATTACTGTATTTTGTGTTTATAATAATAATAATAATTCCTTACACGATAGTGTTTAACACGTACGTTGAGAAATTCACTTTTAATGGTGGATTTCAAGACTTCCAGTACTCTCTAGGAAATACATAACAGGAGCCATTGTTCCCAAAGATAGCAGTAGAAGGATTGAATGAACAAAGAGGAAGAAAAAATTGTAAGTCTGACTTTGGAGTTCAGCTGTGAAGGATATTAAATAGTTGCTACATGTTTTAACGTATTCAGAGCGGGAGTAGGAGAATTTGCGATGCCAATTTTTATGAGGCAGTAACTATAGAAATATTAGTAGAAATGCAAGCAACAGAAATTGAACGTATCTGTAAAAGAGAGTGTTGCGAGAGATTGTTCCTTAATCAAACTAATCGTTTTCTTCTGTACTGAGTCAAGTAGCATTAAGTATTTATTGTCCTCACATCAAATCCGAGAAAATATTCAAGAGGTGTTAATACGGTTCAAGGTTAAACTTAAGCTTTGAGCGAAAGAGAAAGCCTCTTGGAATCTGAGGAAGGGATATTTATTTTATGGTAAAAAAATAAAATAAAATAAAATAATAATAAATAAAAAAATACGGTGGCTAAGCTGGTCGACATTGTATTACTCCTCCAGCTTATTCCGCCAATTTTGATATGTTGTTTGGCCTGATTTCAATGATCATGCGATAGTTGGTTTGAAATCATAGCTTTGATAGATTAATGAACCCAGGTTGCTATGAGATCTTTTGGTGAAACGGGGATAAGGTCCAGTTTCGGAGAGATGGCTCTCTTAAACCCATCGTTGACTAATTCTGGTTTCCGTGCCTTTCTATTTGCTTCTACTTTTTTTTTCTTTTCTTTTTTTAATTCCGTCTAAATAAATATTCTTTCTCCCTCTCGATTCATATTTATTTATTTTTAAAGCATGTAGTCTGCATAATAGTAGGCGAATTAATTTAATGTAGATTTTAGGTGTAAGTAATCAATCTTTGCAAATTTACATCACTTCTGAATATCGGGCATTTTTCAAATGATCATGTTCCAGTCGATTGTTTAAAGCTGTTTACAAGTTGAATATTATTGCGTGGTAATCATTCTACCAGCATGGTAGCTGTGAAGATTTTGATGTGTCTCGCTTTTAATTCCCCGTATTCTTCGCTTGCTTCTAATCTGAAATGACTATCTTGTCTGTCCAATATATGATATACTATGATTTATATTTTATAAAATCTACTCCTCCCCCAAGGTTTTCTCATTTGGATAAGAGCAAGCTGCTTATTTGTGTACTCTTCCTCCTCTTTTATCCATGCTATTCTTCGGAAAATGCTATCATTCCGTTCCAATTCCCATTCGTAGTACATATCAGCCTTATTAATCAAATATACTAATAATGAATTATAATTGTTTAAATAAAAAAAAGAAGAAATAACGCCGCGTAGCTTTTTGGCAACTTCCCTGGTTAGTTGGCAGAAAAAAACAAAACAAAAAAGGTTATTATACGTTTCGTTCTGTTTCTCTCTCTTTCTCTCCAACCATTCATCCCAAGCGATCTTTGCCACAGGCAACTATGTTCCTTCCTTTTCTTGTACCTTAAATTTTTTAACATTGCACTCAGAAAAATCTATTATTTCTCGCCATTTCTGGAAGTCAGCGGGGAAATTATTTTATTCCTATTATAGCTTCATTAATTCTTTATTTGCCATTTGTAATTTTCCTTTAAGCTATATTAAATTTTCAGGTGCCTGTATATTATTCGTTCGACATACGTTCTATTATTCTAGTTGCCAAAAGAGGAATTTTGTCATCCAACTCCAGAATTAGTCGATCGCCGGCCGAGCTAAGTAGATTTTTTCTCAGCAGAAATTCTTTCTTTTTACAGAAAAATCGACCATAAAACTATATACGAGTATATACACTAAATACTAGATAGTAACTGGCCTTCCATCTAACACGTTGTAGAAATGCACTCAAGTATGGAACGAAGATGGAGGCTGCTGCCAATTTCCAGAAATGTTCAGACCAGAACAGTGCGTTGCCTTATTCCATTTAGGAAATGAATAGGCATTAAATGATTTACTTGAAAGCTATCTTCATATCGATGCTTCACGGATGATGACACTCTGAGCCAAGGCCATCTCTCTTCCTTGTTATTGTTGACAACTTTACCCTGAATTTGATCAGTTTAATGCTTCGGTGTACACGAATTTTTATACAAAAATATCAGGATCGGAAGAAACGCAGTTCTTAATTTTCATCCCTTATCAAAGCCTTGCAGGAGATGAATATTATTTCAATAGAACGTTTCTCATTTTTATTGTACGCATAAGCACCGCGATGTTCGATCAGTTAACGCTGCATCGCATTTTAAAACGACTGTTTCGTTGCAAGTAAGAAGCAAAAAGCAATAATTGCCTTTCTGTCAGTGTGTGTGATTAAACTTTGGGTGCTGCATCATGAAAGTATTTATTTTTTCAAATGAATTTTACAGTGAAATTTGCGTAATTGAAACGTTGTATTTTTTTAATTATACATTAATCCAGCTCCAATTCTACCGTCCGAATTGGATTTGAACATTACTTTTATTAAATAATATAACATGAGGCGGATATTTTTATCATGTTTATATATCGAATTTCCTGTTATAAGATGTAGCGTTGTTATTAATCTTCTCTGCAATATAATTCTAGGAATTCCTTTTCCCCCAGTCCGGTTCTGTGTAACTGAGATCTGTTTACGTATTTTCCAACGAACCCGACCAGGCACAGTTGATATCAAATAACCAGTCACAAGGTTAATTTTAAGTAGTAAGATATTCCCTTTCATGTCAAATCCATCATGTTTCGTAACTAATGAAAACATTTTTTCGCTTTACTCGCGTGTCACCGGATTTTTCGTTGCTCAAGAGAACAGCACAATGCAGTTTGCCTGCACGGACTTTCTGTGATAAAATTTCTTTATGAAACGGCTGGTTTATTACATAAATTATTACATGAAAAATGTAATGCATATCTCAAGAGACATTAATTACTTGCAAATTTCGAGTGCTACAAAATGTCTGTTTACATAAATTAATATTTTAGACGATCCTTTCAATGCCACTGAGTGTGCTTGCTGTACTATTCAACAGTAAAACATTGTTTGCGTTCAAAATTATGTTAAAACAAAACTATAATAAATATAATTAAGAAAAGTGAATGAAATATTGGATTGCTAGCTTTGAGTTTTAACGATACAAGATACATTAAATAATTGAAAATACGTACATAAATAAACAAATCTTGCCTGTCAGAACTATAAAAGTATGTATCGCTTTAAGTATTTAAAGCGAAATTAATCAATCAATGTGGTCCGACATAATTACTAGTTTAAGGGGTAATCTATTAGTGATGCTTGTGGAAATGATGCTAGTTTCGATAGCTGCAAACTGTGAGAAGCAAGTACATCATAGGTTCTATTCTAGTCAACCAGAGGGACTTTTTTTTAGGCCCTTTTTCTCCAGTCGTTTTTTGATGAGTTCTATGATCGATCTTATTGAGTTGCGGCATTTCTCAACCTCAACGCAAGAAAACTGATCACAGAACACTCACACTATTTCAGAATAATAATTTATTTCATTTACTGATGTGGGATTCCCCCCTTTCCTCAGCCATCCCTTAGAACTAGTTGAGCCCTCCTAATGAAGGAATAAGTATGTATTTATGTATGACTGTAGATCCGTGTAACTGTGGAATCTTCCCTGTTCTGAGACTCAAATTATATAGTTAGGTAAAAGGAATAGCCAGTTCAGCTGAATACTCTTTTAGCATCTGTGCTGATATACCATCAGTTCCTATCACAGAATTTTTTATTCAGTTTCTGCAACAACCCTAGTACTTCCTTCTCGTACATGAGTTTCTTTGTACAGTGAAGAGGTAGCAGTTAGTTGAATATTTCATATACCAGATTGATTGCTTTTAGAAAAATGGCTACACATTAACTGAACAATCTCTTTTGCATCAGTCACCTGCATACCATCTGCATTCAGTAGGGTTATTCTTTCCAATTCATCCTTTCTTTTCTTGCAGCATATTGATGGGTAGATTTGCCTGTTCTGAGGGATGAAAAACCTGAGTTTCCGGGTTAAAAAACGCTTCCACCTCTGTATGAGACTGGCTAACTCAATTGAAAGGATCATCTAAAATATTAATTTATGTAATCACACATTTCACCTTTAGTCGAAGACCAGATAAAGGTTCCTCATGCCATGGATGGGAATCAAACCCAGGTCTTTCCGCCTAAAGGGCTTCGTCTATATCGACTAAGCTATGGAGACACAAAAATAATAATGAATACAATAAATGAATTGTTCTATTCAGAAAAGGTTACATGTTGAACTACAAAGCAGGAAATTATGACCACCTGAGAAGTATTTTGGGTTCTGCACCATGGTATCAGTTGTTGGATGAGAAGTGTTTAAAAAAATACCTAAATGATGCGATATTAGAATGTGTCCTGAGAGTTCAAGGAATAAATAGCATAGAAGTGAAATGGATGTGCAATGTAATTAAGCAAGCGATTCATAAGAAAAATGACGTGGAAGGAATATCGTGTCCATAAGGATAAGGTCCGTTATGATAATTATATGCAGCAGGTCAGAAGAGTCACAATTGTTGTGAAAGAAAGCTAAGTCTGAGTATGAAAAGAAACTTGCTCTGCAAGTTAAAGACAACCCAAAAGAATTCTATCAATATGCTGCAAGAAAAGAAAGGATGAATTGGAAAGAATAACCCTACTGAATGCAGATGGTATGCAGGTGACTGATGCAAAAGAGATTGTTCAGTTAATGAGTAGCCATTTTGCTAAAAGCAATCAATCTGGTATGTGAAATATTCAACTAACTGCTACCTCTTCGCTGTACAAAGAAACTCGTATACGAGAAGGAAGTACTAGGGTTGTTGCAGAAACTGAATAAAAAATTCTGCAATAGGAACTGATGGGATATCAGCACAGATGCTAAAAGAGTATTCAGCTGAACCTGGCTGTTCCTTTTACCTGACTATATAATTTGAGTCTCAGAACAGGGAAGATTCCACAGCAGCAGAAAGAATGTATGGTAATCCCATTCCACAAGGGTGGAATGGGATAGTTGGTAATCCCATTCCAATTGGTAATCCATCCCATCCAGTTGATAGTTGGTAATCCCATTCCACCCTTGTGGAATGGGATTACCAACTATCAACTAATCAGTAACTCAGGATTGTAGAGAAGATTTTAGAAAAGTTGTTAAGGTTTACATTTCAGCAATCTCTACTTTGCAATGAACAGCATGGATTTACTAAGGGAAGGTCATGTTTTACGAACTTGCTCACATTCTATAATAATGTTACCAATGTGTTAGACAAGGAAAATGGATATGCCATGATACTTTTGGATTTTGCTAAAACTTTTGACAGAATACAGCATGGAAGACTGTTGCATAAATTGGAGAATACAGGATTCAATTATAGACTATTGGTATGGATAAGTGAATCCTTGATTGAGAGATATCAAAAAGTCATCTATGGAGGTAGGGGATGAATCTGCAAGATTCAAGGTAAACAGCTGTGTACTGCAAAGATCAATCCTTAGTCCACTGTTATTCAATCTGTACATTAATGACATTGGGAAGAATTTGACATGCAATATACAGCTATTTGCTGATGATGCAAAGATAGGTATTGTAATCAGGAATACTGATGATATGCAGTACTTGCAGAATGATAGCTAATTTCAAATATGTATCATCAAACTGATTGAGTTCATGCACTTTGGTGTGATTAAATATCCAATATTTTATTATATTAGTGAGATTTTGCTAGAAGAAACTGATCAGTTAGGGATCTTGGAGTTTTAGTAGACAGGAAGTTGTAATCCAGATATTGTGAATACAACTCGGAGATAATTGCAATGCTGAAATGAACCTCAACATGTAAAGATAAGAAAGTCTTTTTGCTTCTTTACAAGGCCTTGATAAGACCTAACTTGGACTATTGTGTGCAGGTCTGGTCTTTTGGTTTCTGTGGTGATCCTGATATTCTGATACAGTGAAGAAAGTGCAAACAAGATGATATCAGGATTGTGGAATACATTTTATGAAGAGAGATTGAGAATTTGTAGGCTGCAGATACTAGCAAACAGGAGAAAGAAGGGGTGATATGATTGATGTTCACATACTTCTGAAAAGATTATGCAGAATTTCATTAGATGGAATATTTCATTTTATGGAGAGTTGGGAAAGGATGTGAGGGCATCCTTGGAAGCTGAGAGTGAAGTGGTGTGTGATTCAAATGGATTGCCATCAGATGTTGTCTGGGCAAGTTCCATGAATGAATTCAAGAACAGGTATGACTACTGTTGCAAATAAGAGTAGTATGCCCTGCCTTGATGAGTTCCTGACTCCCTGGAGGTCTCTCTTAATAATAGGAACAAATCTGATTACAAAAAGGACCAGCAAAATAACTGATATGTGTACTGGAAAAATAAACCCTTGCATGGCCAATTTCTTCGAGATACTGAGGAAAAAATTCATGTGGACAAGATGTGGCAATGGTTACAATATGGATATATTAAAAAAAGAAACAGAAGGATTTATTCTAGCAGCTCAAGAACAGGCATTACAAATTAATGCCATCAAAGAAAAAATTTTGAACATAAATAATAACAGCAAATGCAGACTATGCTATCAGAAAGATGAGACTGTAGAACATCTAATCATTGCCTGCAGCAAGATTGTTCAGACTGATTATAAATACTGGCATGATCAAGTAGCCAAAATAATTCGTTGGCATGTATGCAAAAAATATGGCTTTCCTACTTATAGGTTAATATATTGATAACTGGTGACAGCATAAAATAGAGACAGTATTGGAAAATGAAACAGCAAAAATTCTCTGGAACTTTAGAATATAAACTGATCGGCATTTGGAACACAATAGACCTGACATCACAATTCTTGAACATCAACAGATTTCGATTATTAATATCACTGTACCCAGTGATAACAACATTAACAACAAAGAACTGGAAAAAATTACTAACTATCGAGATCTGGCAGTCGAAGTTGGCAAACACACCAAAGTTATCCCTATAGTTATTGGTGCACTTGGTGCAATTTCAAAAAAGCTATTCAACTATTTACAAGAATTAAACATCAACGAAGTGACCACAATATTACTATTATTACGGGCAACTCCAGGGAGTCATTAGACTCATCGAGGGAGGCCCCAAATCATATTCATCACAACTATTCAACATTCATACAGTATCTATCATACCTCGCCTTAAACTCATTCACTGTCACAGCATCCACCACAGACTCAGGGAGTGCATTCCACTCATTCACTACTCTAAAAGTAAAGAACCCAGCTCTAACACCTTTACTAACCACACCTTTGCCAAGTTTCCATGGATATCCCCTAGTCCTCCCACAACCAGCCCTGTTCTCAAAAATATCTTCTGAATTAATTTTATAGAAACCCTTCAGTAATTTGAATGTCTCAATCATATCTCTCCTCCTCCACCTATCAACCAATTTTTGCAACCCACAAATCCTCAACCTGTTCTCATAAGGTTCATTCCACAGACTTGCTATCATCTTGGTCACTCGCCTCTGGATCCTCTCCACCTCCTCCCCATCAAGAAGAAACCTACTTGACCAAATCTGGGCACAGTAGTCGAGATGGGGTCTTATCAAGGCTCGATACAGAGGAACAATAACCTGCTTGTCTCTGCTTGTCAACGTATTCTTCAGCAACCAAGTGATTTGATGAGCTGATTTGGCCACTTTTGCAATGTGTCCCCTAAATTTCAATTCCTTATCCACCAACACTCCTAAATCTCGTCCTCATCAATTTCCTAGAGCACAGTTCCACCAATGCAGTAAACTGCCGCCAATCTTTTCACCCCAAAATGCATAACCTTACATTTTGCCACATTAAATTGACATCCATTCTCCTTAGCCCAGACCTCCAATCTACCCAAATCATCCTGCAAAATTTTGACGTCATATGCATTCACTATTGCCCTACCCAACTTCGCATCATCCGCAAACAAATGAACTGTTCCTCTCAGATCCTTTCCTATATCATTAATGAACAAATTAAACAGCAGTGGTCCAAAAACAGATCCTTGTGGCACACCACTAGTCACAGGTCATCTTGTGGACTCTACTCCTGAGTAAACCACTCTCTGATATCTCTCCGTCAACCACCCTCCTATCCATCTCTCCAACCCTATGTCCATCCCCATATGCTGCAATTTGCTGATTAGAATTCCATGTGGTATCCTGTCAAAGGCCTTAGCAAGGTCCAGTAGAATCACTGTAAACCCATTACCCTTATCCAGTTCAGCCGTCACTGTGTTATAATACGTGAGCAAGTTACTGAGGCATGACCTACCCTTCACCAAACCATGCTGTCCCCGATACAGTATCCCATTTTCTTCTATCCAATCTTGTATTTTCCTCTTGACTATTTTCTCTAAGACCTTGATAATGATTCCTGTTATGCTGATTGGCCGGTAAATTTCAACAGCAGCCTTGGAACCACCTTTGTGCAGCGGAACTATTTCCCCCTCTTTCCATCCCCTTGGGACTGACCCAGACCCGAGGCTCAAATTAAACAAAATGGTCAAGGGCACTGACAATTCTTTAGCCGCTGCCGCTTCACGTACGACACGAGCTGGTATACTATCCAATCCCACAGATGTATTGACATTGAGGTTCTGTAATAGACTAGTTACCTCTACTTCATTCATCACAATTCCAGTATAAGCTGTTGGTTCTTCCATTCCTGCAAAGTCACCACCTGGATGATATACTCTTGCAAAGTGCTCGCTCAGTAATTCCACAATATCGACTGATTCGGTTACCTCCCTACCCTCAGCATTTTTTAAGATCATTCTACCATGAGCATTTTTTCTTTTACTTGCAACATATTGAAAAAACTGTTTGGGATTCTCTTTAGCCTGCATGGCCAATTTTCTTTCGTAATTTACTTTTGCTTTTCTTACCACCCTTGTTACCATCCTGGCCTGAGCTTTATACTGTTCCTGCGCCTGATGGTCACCTTTCTCCTTAAATTCCCTCCACAATTGTTTCTTTTTTTGCAGCTCAAGCTTAATAGTGTTATTCATTCATTTAACCCCTACTTGATTTATTATTCGGACTCTTGGTATACAGTCAACCATTGCCTCCTGCAAACAGTTCTTAACCACCTCCCATGCACTATCAACATCCAGCCCTTGCAGTTTTACATGCCATGGTACTGAGCCAAGCACACACCTAAGCTTGTCATATTTACCAGCCCGGTAATTCCACATGTACCCTGTCTTAATTGTAAATTCCACTCCTTTAGCCACCTCCCAAGTCATGACCTTATGGTCACTCTCACCAATTGGTGGCAACATGGTCATGTTTGTTACAGCCACATTCTCAGTTGCAATTACAAGGTCCAGCACTCTCTTCCCCGTGGTATTTTCCACTACATGTTGCCGTAGATAGTTGTCCCTTAATAACTGCATAAAATCCAATTCCTTCCTCCCATGTGCCCTCTCCTCTTTCCAGTCAATGTTACCATAATTGAAATCACCCATAATAATTACCCTCCTTCCACTCATTTCTTCTATTTGCTTATGCATACTATCCCCACCATCTATTCCATCACCTGGTCTATAGCAGCACCCAATTGTATATTTTGTTCTGCTAGATTCTATCTCACACCAAACAGCCTCAAATGTGCTCTTTTCTCTATCCTGCAGTTCAACTTCTATACTCCTTGGCTGCAGCTCATCAGCTATCATCAATAACACTCCTCCCCCCTTTTTATTCACCCTGTCACTCCTGAACACACTATACCCATCGCATTCAATCCCACTAGCGTTATCATCTTCTGTCAGCCATGTTTCACTAATACCAACAACCTGTGGCCTGGAAGTGCCAACCATGGCCAAAAACTCTTCCTTCTTGTTCCTAATACTCCTGGCATTAGTGTACATGAATTGCAGAAGCCCATTTGTCCTATCCCTACTTTGATGCCTTATACTAACTATCCCATTCTGATTTGTTGTCCTTCGTACTCGCTCGGGCATAATATACTCATTCATACACTCAACTGCCTCCCTAAAGTTTGCATATCTACTTATCCCCCCTCTTAATAAATCTAGTTTACCATAGTCTGTACATCCACTTCCACATCATTCCTCAACACTTTTTCAAGTCTCCGTACACCAACTCCATTCAAATGTAACCCATCCATCTTATATAAGTCCTTTCGCCCATCGAACTCATTCCACACATCCACAAATTCTACACCACTCTCCATGCATAACCCACGCATAAAGTCATTGGCAATTATGGCCCTCCTTCTAAACAATTTGCTGTCATACCGCGGTAAGATACTCACCATCCTAACTCTCTCACTGTTCTCTTTTGCTACCTCAAATAATTCCCTCACATCCTCTATCATTTCCATTTTGTCCTCTTTCAAATCATTCGTTCCTGCCACGATTATCATCTCTTTCACCCTCTGTTTTTGCAGTCGAATAGATTCGCTGACGTACTTTATGTTCGCACCCGGCTGGTACGACTTCGTTAAACTCTCAATTATTACACCTCTTATTAGCGAATCCCCATACAGCATTCGCTTCTTCATTTTATTGACGTTTACGAACATTCTATTATTTGCCGTCACAGACTTTCACCGGTTATTTGTCGGTATGTTCAGCACACATTTTTCCATACGCTCCAGTTGCCTTTTAGCTCTGTGTATCGCACCATTCAAACGAGCAATTTCACTACTCGCATTTATCTCACCATTTTCATTATCAATCAAATCATCCATTCTTTCTGTATTTCTACCTTCATTTACACTTTCAACAATGCTCTCACACCTATCTGGCACTACCACGCAATTCTCTAGCACACTGCCATTTTCTACATTCTGACTATCGTTAACGATATCACTCTCGCCACACGAAACACGCTTGAAATCCTCATTTTCTTTACACTTTCTGCACATATTAACTCCACTATCACTTTCTAACCAGACTCCCACCGCTCTTCGCAAGGCATACATCTCACAGACAGCACATTGCATAAATTCGTTTACATCAAACTCTTAAACAAACATGGCGACCTGGCTGCTATTTTTTTCTTTATCGGTGCCATATGTATGCTATCTTATCTTAAAATTAAATTAAAATAACAGAAAACACGCAAAAATTGCGCAGACACACCAAGAAACAAAAAGCAAACAATACTACTTAAAATTCTAGTAAAATTTCTAATGTTAACACAAAATACCACTAATCTTTTCAGGAGCTCTCGACAAGCCAACGATCTAATCAGTTTTATACACATAAATCAATATGATCTACAAAAGATGGCATTACTTGGAACAGTCCATATTTTATGACACTACTTGACAGACTACTCTTAGATTCTTGGGCAAAATCTGAATTGCTATGATCACCAGTCAAATTGTTGTTTGAATGATATCTTGTTTTGATTGTGTATCCATTATGTAAATGAAGTAATAATAATAATTGTCTCTATAGCTTAGTCAGTATAGATGAAGCCCTTTGATCAGAAAGACCTGGGTTCGATTCCTGTCAATGACGCCAGGAGCCTTTATCTGGTCTTTTTCAACCAAAGGTTAGTTAGCCGATCTCATATGGAGTTTCTGGGTTTTTTCCCTTTTGGAAACTCTGGTTTTAAGTCCCTCAGAACAGGCAAACCGGTCCATGAACCCGCTCATCTACAGGCATAGGGCTAACTACTTTATCCTCGATACAGTAGCAGTTAAAGTTAAGTCCCTTGGAACAGGCAACCGGCCCGTGAACACACTCATCTACAGACATAGGACACACCAGGAGGTATAGGGCTAACCACCTAATCCTTGATATGATAGCAGTTAAATGTAGAAAAATCCTCGACACTGCAAGGTAGTAAAGGAGAGACGGAATAAAAAAAATTTTTTTTTTTAAATAATAATATTTGTTAGGGTTTTGGACAACAAAATTGAAGCAGCTGTCTTCTGTACTCTTCTCCTTGATGCTTCTGAAATTAATAACATATGGCTATTGATGATTATTAATGATTTGATTTCTAAAAAAGGTTGGGAAAAAGGAGGATTATTTTTAGAGGATTTATTTGTTTTTATTTTATTTTATTAATATTGGGCTGAAGACATTGCAGACTGAGTATTATATTAATAGGAATTTGTGCAAGTGGTTGATAAAGCTACGGATGATGGCGGAGAGTGAATTAATGTTTAGAGGTCACATTCAGTACCATCGACAGAGTGTAGCATAGAGGCAGCCTTCCTCACAGTGCAGCTTAATAAGGGTGCTTGTTCAGCCATATTGCAGTAGGCACTGTTGCTATGCTAACAATTCCTGTTAGCATAGCAAGTGCGGAAAGATATTTTTCCAAGTTTAAACTGATTTGCAAACAGCAACTATTTGTGAACAGCAATGACCTAAGAAAGATTGATTGGTCTAACAACTATATCGATAGAAGCGAACATAGCTTACAATTTAAATTTAGAAGAGCTTATAAACAGTTTTATTGTGCGATATCCCCATAGAGCAAACATTTAATTATTATTATTATTATTACATCCACCGATTATTATGTAATCGTTTTGCATTAATGTTTCTCTTGTAATAAAAACAAATTAGCAATTGGAGATTTTCTTATATTTTTGTCTTATAATCCATCAGGGGCGCTATTTAATTGTTTGCCTCAGGGTGTGATCTAATCTGGTGACAGCCCTGGTCACATTGCTAAGGTGATTAAGACATTCACGTCAGATAACTGCAATGTTGAGAAGAAAACACTAACTTGTAGAATAACAAAATTATTATCCCTCTAAATTTAGAAGCTTTTGATAACTTCTAGACTACTGTGTTCAGATATGGTTGCCTGGAAATGAGGAAATTGTTGAAAAGGTTTAGCATCAGGTAACCAAGATAATAATATCTGGTCTGTGGAACTTTTCATATAAAGACAGACAGAAAACAGAAATAGAAGAAGCGAGGAGGGTGGGAGGAAGAGATATGAAAGAATCATACAAAGCTAGTAATACATTATAAATTTGAGGGAAAGTTTGTAACTCATGGTAGGTGCAAAGAGAACTCGATGTCATCCTTATCCTTGGAAGCCAAGTATAAGAATGTGGTTAGGATGTATGTGAGGTCCAGGTTCTTTTCATGACAGGTGGTGAGTGAATGGAATAAACTGTCGGTAGACATTGTGAGCAACTTCAGTTAATATTTTCAAGAAATGGTATGATAGGTATACCTAATTGTATCATGACATACAAGGGCCGTTTTTCATAAGTCTTTCTATGAAATTGTCCATATAATAATGATAATAATTTTTAAATACATTTATTTATATTTGCAGCTTATAATTATAGTTATATACAAAATCATAAAATTAAAAGGATTAGGAAGATAGTTTTTCAGAATAATGAGGAAATTTATTGTTATTTAATCATATCACGTGATATGTTTTCTAGGGTGTCTAATCTATTTATAAATTATACGTAAAAGGGTCCATATGATATTCATAATGTAATAGCTTCATACTGCTTGATTACAGGTATTATTGTAGCTGTTGGAAACGTGGGTTGACAAATGATGTAAGCACACATTCCCCAAATACAAACAACACAAAATGATTCTCGTTTTTATATATATGTAATTTTTTTTATAAATTATATTTAATTTATTATAGTAATTTATTCACATTTTATAATAAAGTGACAGGAGAATTGGATAAAGGAAATGCAATAACCTGATACTGCTGGACTTTGCAAAGGCATTCAACAGAATACCACATGGACAACTATTACAAAAATTGGAGGGAATGGATATGAAGCTAGTAACATGGATAGGGGAGTGGCTGACAGATAGGTACCAGAGTAGTAGTAGTATATGGTGGAGTGGAATCTAGGAGAATGAGGGTGACTAGTGGAGTATCTCAGGGTACTGTACTAATACCATTACTATTTGATTTGTATATCAGTGATATAAGAAAAGACTTAAAGAAGGATATTAAGTTGTTTGTTGATGATACAAAACTGGGGAGGGCAATTGCTGATAAAGGTGATGTAGATATTATTATTACATGACACCTCCAGGAAGTCCACAGACTCATTGAGGGAAGGCACTTCCTGATATCCTGCAAGATGATTTAAATGCTGGCCTGGTTGGCCGAATGGTTAGTGTATCCACTCTCCAGCCAAAAGGCCGCGGGTTCAAATCCCGCCATAGACATGGATGCCTGTGAAAATACTAGTGATGGTGGTCTGGGGCAGACAGCGTTGGTGTAGATGATGAAGGTAGTTGCGGTTGATGGAGACGGAGACTCGTAGAGTAGATGCCCTCCCTCGATGAGTCTTTGGACTCCCTGGAGGTGTTACATGACAGTGACAAGGTTTATTATCATACAGAGTATTTACGTACTTATACATGAGACATATTTTCTGTACATTACAAGAATTCAGTACAACATCCAGATAATAATAATATTAATAATAATTATTATTATTATTATTACATTATTTTTTCATGTTACATAAGAGTATTATATTAATGATATTATCACATAATAATCAGTATCTTCTTTATTGTTGTATACTTTACTAACTGTTTTATTACGTAATCTGCTTCTTTGGTTATAAGGATTATGTGTGGTTGAGTGAGGCGAGTTAATCCCACCTACTTCAAAGCTTAGGTTAGCTTTATTGAAGAGAGTGGGATTTAGGCTTCACTATTTATGTTGTTGCTACTGTTTATGTATGGCATGTTGGCATTGGATGCTGGTGATTTGTGATGTGTATGTTAGTGTTAAATGGTACTTTCATATTTTCCAGAGTTCGCGTTTTACTGTTCTGTAGTTATCTATGTGTTTTAAATTTCTTGGTAGGTTGTTGAGTTGTGTGGGTATCTGATGTGATCTCACAAAAGAACCATATGAATTGTTGAAGGTTGTAGGGATGTTGTTCTGTTTGAGAGGTAGTTCTTGAACCATGTATGCAGTGTTCCTCTTATACCTATTGAGTTTAGTTTGGTGAGTGGTATGTCATGTTCAAGTGTATCAAATGCTTTGGTTAGGTCCAGCAGTATAAGGATGGCATACTTGTTTTTGTCGAGAGTTTTGTTTATTGTGTCGGCAATGTCTTCTAATAAAGTGATGGTGCTTTTTATTTTCTGAAAGCCATATTGGTTTTGTGAGATGATGTTGTACTTCTGTAAATAGTTGTAGTCTGATGTGTGTTATTTTTTCTAGAAAGTTTGAGATGACTGGTAGGGTAGCTATTGGTCTGTAGTTCTGAGTATCGTTTCTTTTGCCGTGTTTGTATATTGGCGTAATTACTGGTGTTTTTAGTTGTTGTGGAATAATGCCTGTGTCGAATATTATGTTCACGAGTTTCAAAAGTATTGGATTTATTTGTTCAAAGTGTGTTATAAGGTCTGTGAGTCTTATTTTGTCTATTCCTGGAGTGGTCTTTGGTTTTAGTTGTAGGAGTGCTTCTTTCAGTTCCTGTTTTGTTATGGGTGGAAAATACATCGTTTGTTGTTGACTTTGTATCAGTAGTTTTTTTGTTGACCATTGGTAGTTTGTCTTTTTTTGAGTTGTGTGATATTGTTTGTGAAAGCATAGTTGAATAAGTCTGCTAGTTCCTCTTGGTTTGTGTCCTGACCGAAGCTTTTTGCAATAAAATCTTGTGCTGAAGGTTTCTTTTTTCGAGTTACTAATTCGTTGAGTATAGCCCATGTTTGCTTAATGTTGTCGTTATATTCCATGAATTTTTGGAAGTAGTAGCATCTTTTTGTCCTACGAATTTTTGTTGTTAGTTGATTTCTTGTGTTTTTGTATAAGGTTTGTAAATGTGTGTTATTGGGTAACTTTTGAAGTTTTTTCTGTAGATTTTCTTTTACAGTAATACTATTTAGTATGTCGTCATTTATCCATGGATTGTTGTCTGTTTGTTGCCTCGTTTGTGTAGGCTTTGTTGCTTTTTTGTATATTTCTGTGAACTTTAGTGAAAATTCTCGTATAATGTTACAGGATCATTTATTTTAAGTAGGGAATTTCAGTCTGTATTTTTTACATGGTTATCGACAATGCTGTTTAGTATGATCGAGTTTTGTCGACTTGTGGTGGTGGGAGCGGGGGATAGGTAACATAATAAAACGAAGTTGAGACAATAATAATAATAAATAAATTGGCATTTTGGGCAAAAGATAATGATTGTCAATTTAATGTTGCACAGTGTAAGGTCATGCATTTTGGGTTAAAAAGGTTGTATACGGTGTATCATATTGATGGATTGCAGGAAATTGTTGAGGCTAGGGACTTGAGGATAATGGTGGACAGAGTTGAAGTTCAGAGGGCATATTGCAAAAGTTGGTAAAATAGCTCAAAGGATTACTTGGATGTTGAAAAACACACAAGTAAAGATAGGGAGGTTATTATCCCTTTTTATAAAGCTCTGATTTGGATGCTTGACTACTGTGCACAGATTTTGTCACCTGGGTTTCTTGGGGATCAGGAGATGGTAGAGAGGATTCAAAGATGAGTGACTAAACTGGTGACAGATCTGTGGTATGCTCCCTATGAGGATAGGTTGAGTGTGTGTGGGTTACAAAGTTTAGTTGATAGGCAGAGAAGAGAGGACATGATAGAAACATATAAGATATTAAAGGAGTTTTATAAAATTGATGCAAAGGAAATTTTTCAATATATTACAAATAATCTGAGAACTAGGGATCATCTGTGGAAGTTGTGTAAGCGTGTGGTTAGTAAGAGCGTGTGAACTAGATTTTTTTGCCTGTGGAGTAGTGAACAAGTGGATTTGCTAAAATTGGTCATAAATGGCCTGACAGTAAATAAGTTTAAGGAGAGTTATGTTTACACACACATGGGGTTTTGTGTGTGTGAATCTCCCATGATGAGTCTCCAAACACCATGGAGATACTGTATAATAATAACAATAATAATAATAATAATAATAATAATAATAATAGCTCTTAATTACTTTTGAAGGCAGTTTTAATATGGCTAGTCCACTTCACATTGTGACTATGTGAAGGCCAAGATATTTTACTGTTGTGACATTTGTTATGGAATAATAATAATAATAGACTGAAGCAACAGCGAACCTGAACTCTGAAAGCCTCCCAATGTACAGATTGTTCAAAATTCTTGCTAATTCCCAAATATCACATATTGTTAATAATAACTGTGGACAGTAACAGATTCTTTGAATGGCTGTTACATGTAATGCCACCGTTCCTCATATAATGTAGAAGAATGGCTCCTATGGACTGAAGGATATCCACAGATTAAGAAAGCTATGAATGATGTGTAATGAGACTTTTTACAAAAATATACACACATACTCACACAAAATCAATAAAATTAGATGACTATTGACACGGAAGAAATAATGTGTAACGCAACAGAAGAGCTGAAGAAAGACGCCTTATTTTCACAAATCGGCAAGGGTGTGCAAAATAGAAATTAGCATGAGGCTGGATCATCTCATGCGGTTGAGTGATGGTTGTTATATTGACTTTGATCCTTAAAGAAGTTCCTTCCTTCCCGTTATATTAAAAAGTACTTGTATATGTGTTTTTGGTTTGTTACCACAGTGATGTTTGCAAGCATATGGCTTAACTGTTTATATTTGTGATCGGTTTTTATCCAGGTTTTTCTCCTTTTTGTTTTCTCCTTCAAAAACATGAATATTATTATTATTATTATTATTATTATTATTACGGGTATCTCCATGGAGTCAGTAGACTCATCGCGGGAGACCCAAACTAGCAAAACAATATCTGTCATATCTCTTCTTGAATTCATTTACAGACGAAGAGCTCACAACTAAGTCAGGCAATGAATTCCACTCATTCACCACCCTCCAGGCAAAAAACCTTGTTCTGACACCTTTGTTAACCACACTCTTCTTTAATTTCCAGAGATGACCTCTTGTTCTTCCATCACTTTCACACAGCTGAAACATTTCCCCTGCATCAATCCTATAAAAACCTTTTAGTAATTTGAATGTTTCTATCATATCCCCTCTTCTTCGCCTATCAACCAATCTCTGCAATCCACAAGCTCTCAATCTATCAATGTAGGGAGCATTTTTTATATCACTCACCAACTTGGTCACTCTCCTCTGAACCCTCTCCACAGCCTACTCATCTCCAAGGAATCCAGGTGACCAGACCTGAGCACAGTAATCCAAATGTGGAAGTATCAATGCTTTATAAAGGGGAATAATAACCTCTTTATCTCTGGATGTCAGTGTGTTCCTCAACAACCAAGTAATCCTATGTGCAATCTTGGACACCTTAGCAATGTGTCCTCTGAACTTCATCTCCCTATCTACCAATACCCCTAAGTCCCTAGCCTCATCAATCTCTTGGAGTACCTTTCCATCGATGTAGTACACAGCTGGTAATCTTTTAATCCCAAAATGCATGACTTTACACTTTTCCACATTGAACTGACATCCATTTTCTTTTGCCCATTTTACCAGCTTATTTAAATCCTCCTGCAAACTTTCAACATCAGCTTGATTTTTTATTGCACTACACAACTTTGCATCATCAGCAAACAACTGAATATCTCCCTTTAAGCCGTTTCCTATATCATTTATATACAAATTAAACAACATTGGCCCAAGCACAGAGCCCTGAGGCACACCACTGGTCACTTGCCTCATTCTGGACTCGGCTCCTCCATACACCACCTTATGGTATCTCTCCCTGAGCCATTCTCCTATCCATATCACCAATTTAATATCCATTCCCATCTGCTCCAATTTGCGTAACAGTGTTCTATGGGGTATCCTGTCAAAAGCCTTAGCAAAATCCAGAAGTACCACTGTGTAGCCAGTTCTTTTGTCCAACTCAGATGTTATTCTATTATGAATAGTTAATAGATTGCTAAGGCAGGATCTACCTTTAACAAAACCATGTTGGCCTCTATAGAGTATCATATCCTGATCCACCCATTCTTGAATTTTGTCTTTAACCAACTTTTCCAATACTTTTACCACTACTCCTGAGATGGTGATTGGTCTGTAATTCAATACCGCAGTTTTAGAGCCACCCTTATGCAAAGGAACCACTTTGCCTAACTTCCACTCCCTAGGGACCATACCAGAGTTCAAACTTAAGTTAAATATCCAGGTGAGAGGGGTTGACAATTCATTTGCACATTCACGCAACACCCGAGCTGATATTCCATCTAAGCCTACCGCAGTGTTTGCATTTAAGTTTTGCAATATATTTAATACCTCTGATTCTTTAGCTTCAATTCTCACATTAGGTATTGCTGTAGGTATAGAGATATCCTCACTTGGGTGATAGACTTTTGAAAAGTGATCACTCAGTAACTCGACTATTACATCTGATTTTGTCACCTCAATACCATCAGCACCCACTAAGGTTATCCTTCCGAAGTCATTCTTCCTCTTACTTGCCACATAGCGGAAGAATCTTTGGGATTACCCTTGATCTCTTTGGCTAAGGTCTTCTCATAATCTGATTTAGCTTTTCTTACTATGCTGGTAACCTTCCTAGCTTGAGCCTTGTACTGCTCATGGGTGTCCTGATCGCCTTTCTCCTTGTAAATTCTCCATAACATTTTCTTTTTTTGCAGTTCAAGCTTGATACTACTGCTCATCCATCTAATGCCTGCCTTGTTTGACCTCCTAACCATGGGGACACAATCTGATATTGCTTTCCTCAGATACCCGCTGATTTTATCCCAAGCACTGCTAACATCTTTCCCTTGCAATATGTTCTGCCATGGGATGGCTGCAAGCTCACTCCGAAGCTTGTTATAATTGCCTAACCTGTAGTTCCGTACATACCCCTTCTTAATAGAAAAATCCACAGATTTTGCAACCTCCCAAGTCAATACCACATGATCGCTTTCGCCAACTGGAGGTAACGAGGACACCTTACTTATGCATATAACCTCTGAACCAATAACCAGGTCCAACACTCTCACACCACGTGTCCCTTCAGTTACGTGCTGTTTCAAGTAATTATCTCGTAGAAGATGTATGAACTCCATTTCCTTTTTGCTACGTGATATTTCCTCCTTCCAATTGATATCACCGTAATTAAAATCCCCCATAATAATCACCAAGCCTTCACTCATTGCACTAAGTTGCTGATGCATGAATTCAATATCTCCCCCTGTACTCCCTGGCCTATAGCAGCATCCAACTGTATATTTGGTTGCGTTGGTCACTATTTCGCACCAGACTGCCTCAAATGAACTCTCATTCACATGTCTATCATCATGATATACTACTTTCTTTGGCTGCAACATATCAGCTATCATCAACAGTACTCCTCCTCCTGTTCTATCTTCTCTATCCTCCCTGAAAATACTGTACCCATCACATTCAATTCCAGTGACCACATCTTCTGCTGACAGCCAAGTTTCACTAATGCCTACAACTTTTGGTGAGATTTCACTGACTAATGCCAAAAATTCTTCTCTCTTATTTCGAATGCTTCTAGCATTGGTATACAAAAATTGCAGATTCCCTCTAGATCTTGTACCGGCTTTAGAACTGATATATAAGTCACTAACTACCGTAATCCTATGCCGATTTTTATCCCCTCTCTTCTGCAATTTATTCAGCCTATAAGGATCAATAAATACACAATCAGTGCTAAAGTTTCTCTCTCTTACACTCAACCTTTTCAATATTAGTTTCCCTGCCCAATAACTTCAACCTGTTCAGAAAACAATAACTTCTTCAATCGCTTATGTCCTTCCATGTTAAGATGCAGTCCATCTCTAGCATACAACTGCCTTTTTCCTTCAAACACACTCCAAACATCAACAAACTCCAGACTTCTTTTTCTGCACATTCTTGCAATCATATCATTCATTATCATTGCTCGTCTACTTAACTCGTAATTGTCAAAACGAGGCAGCACACACACTATTCTCCCATTGACACTTTTCCTCTTCACAATATCTAATAATGTTCTTAAATCTTTTCCTACCCGATTTATACTACCTCTCAGGTCATTCGTACCCACCATAACTATCATCTTGTCTGCTTCATGCCCTCTCTTTATGATTGTGAACACTTTTTTTTCCTTAAAGTAACTGATCATTACTGTCATAGTCACCTTTGATAAACTTGTTTCCTGTAGACAGTTGTAATGATAGTACTATCTTACACTTAGTTTGCATGTTACAAGCTTTTTTTTGACAGGAGGAATTAACATGACTTTCAGAATTCTATACATTGATGCAATGATTTAGCATGTTGATGTGATCAAACTCACTCTCAGTGGTATAACTACCATGCCACAAAATGTTGCAATGTAAGGGAATGGAAAGGGAGGTCAAGATCTTAGCTGCCTAATGAAAGTACTGAGGGATTTACCTAGAAAACTGTAAAAATAGAGCAGATACGCTAACCACTCAGCCAACCAGGCCGACATGTGGTAAATGAATTTCATCGCATGATGTGAAACCACATCCTACTTTATTTGGCTTGAAAAAGGTTGCAAAATAGTACCAGTTTTCATTTTAGGATATAAAGCCTACCGATTAAATGAATTTTCTTTTTAAATAAATGAATAATGTTTTATACTCACATATTTTTATAAATCTACCACCAGTCTACTGAGTGGTGGTATGTGTACATCATGGAATTATCTAGAATTGGAAATTCATTCTGAATAATTTCAGATCTCCATGATATGTTAAGCAACAAAAGAACTAGACAGCTTGATGTTTATTTGTCATATGATGCAGTAATTTTTGTTTTTGCAGGGAATTAAAGGATCGTTGATGAAATCTTATTTGGTGCAATCCATTTTCACTGTAATCTAAATGATAACAGTAATTCCCACCTGGCTTGATGGAATTTTATGAAACTTAGTATATGGGATGATAATTAAAATTTGTGGAGTCATATAACTGGACCATTTTAATTAAAAAGAAATAGGCAAAACAAAATTATGTTATTATATATGCCAAAAACACCCCTAGTTCAGTAGTTGTGATAATGATAGAATGCATCATTGTGCTAGAATGCTATTATTCTAGGAATGGATGACCTTGAGTTCTGTTCCACCTGTCATAAGCTACAATATCTCATTTGTGTCTATATTTTGACAAGAATTTTGAAGATCTTTCTCTCAATCTGTCCTCATGTTACATTTCACATTTCCCAGAAAACCTATTGTGGGCAAGAGCACCATAAAAAAAAAAAAAATGCAGTTCATGGCTTTCTTCAGATGATCCTGGGCTGTAGAATCATTCCAATTGCGTATTTTGTCATGGTAACTTTATCTCAGCCTGTAAACTATCCCCCACCACTGGATTTAATTACTCTGCCTTCATTAGCAATATTTCTTTGCCTTTTCTATGTTGCATACATTCTCCCTGAATATACTGAACATTTTATTATTATTATTATTATTATTATCTTAAGATCCCATAGAGTCAAAGACTCATCTAGGAGATCCTTTTTTCATACATGCAGCTCATCATACATTGCCTTAAACACATTTAAATTCTCTGCAGACACCACTCTCTCAGGCAATGCATGTTAATCATTCACAACTCTTCATGCAAAAAACTTGCATCTCACTCCCCTGCTCAAACCCTCCAGGGATGAAATCTTGTTTGTTGTCTCCTGATCTCCCACCATTTTATGAAAACCTCTTCAACATTGATCCTATAATAACCCCTTACCAACTTGTACATCTCTATCATATCACCCTCCCCCTCTTCCTCCTATCCATTAAACTCTGTAAATTGCATCTTCTCAACCATTCTTCATCTTCAGCATTCCAGAGATCTAAAACTACATTAATCAATTGCCTCTGGACCCTTTCCAACATCTGTTCATCCTTTTGAAAACCAGGTGACCAAATGTGTGCACAGTAGTCCATATGCGATCTAATCAAGGCATTAAACAATGGAACAAGAATCTTCTTACTTCTACAAGTCAGTGTCCTCTGCATCATTTCCAGAATTCATTGTGTTGTTCTCACAATTTTGGCAACGTGTCATCTAAATTTTAGATCCTTATCCATCATCATCCCGAGATCTCTTATTTTCTCTGCTTCCAACAATATATCCCACCAATTGTAAATACTACATCCCATCTTTGTTTCCCAAATTTTAAAACCTTACATTTCACCACATTGAACTGGCATCCCCACTCCCGTGGCCATTCACTCAATCTATTCAAGTCTTCTTGTAAGGCTTGCAGTGGCTCTTGAACACTGACCCCCTGGGGCACACCACTAGTGATTTTCCTCTTCTGGGATATTGCTCTCACCATACACAACTTGCTGACACCTTTCAGGCAGACAATCTCCAATCCAATATGCTAGTCTAATGTCCAACCCCATGTGATCTGGCTTGACTATCAACTTATCATGTGGAATCTATCAAAAGCCTTTGCAAATTCTAAGTATAGTGCTCTGTATTCATCTCCTTTGTCCAGTGAAACTGTCACCTTATTGTAATAAGTGAGTAGATTACTAAAATATGACCTCCCTTTAACAAATCTGTGCTGTTCATCAAAGATAATACCACTGTTTTCAATGCAATTCTGTATCCTGGTTCTCACTAGCCTTTCCAACAGTTTAACCTCAACACCTTACACACACAGATAGGCCTATAATTTGATGCTTGAGTTCTGTCACCTCCCTTATGAAGCAGCACATCTTGCCTTCCTTCCATGCCTTTGGAACTTGACCCAGTGTAAGGCTCATATTAAAATTATATGTTCTATTCTATTCTATTCTATTAATTATGTTCTGTGTATCTAAAATTGTGTTATATTCCTGTACGGATATTCTCTTCTCATAGACAGATCTCACTAATGCCAATAGCTTTTATCCTACCACATCTATCAATGCTAAGAACTGATAAGAAAGTTTTGTGAAACTAACAATAAAAACAAAAAATTGCTTCTTGATTTGTATCCTTGGAAGTTAGGAAAGGAAGCTGTGAGCAAAAGGGTGAGGAGTGGTTTCTTTTCATCGAGGATGGTTGAACCGTGGAATGCATTGCCTGATTTGGAATGGATATAGGGTTTTGGTGAGATGGATAGGAGGGTGGTTGATGGAGAGATACCAGAGAGTGGTTTATTCAGGAGTGGAGTCCAGAGATGGCTTGTGACTAGTGGTGTGCCGCAGGATTCTGTTCTTGGACCACTACTTTTCAATTTGTTCATTAACGATATAGGAAAGGATCTGAGAGGAAGTGTTCACTTGTTTGCTGATGATGCAAAGTTGGGTAGAGCAATTGTGAGTGCACAGGAGATGTCAAAATTTTGCAGGATGATTTGGATAGTTTGGAGAACTGGGCTAGGGAAAATGGATGTCAATTTAATGTGGCAAAGTGTAAGGTTATGCATTTTGGAGTGAAAAGATTAGCAGCAGTATATCACATTGGTGGAACCGTACTCCAGGAGAATTGATGAGGCCAGGGATTTGGGAGTGTTAGTGGATAGGGAGTTGAAGTTTAGGGGGCACATTGCAAAAGTAGCTAAATCAGCTCATCAAATCACTTGGTTGCTGAAAAATACTTTAACAAGCAGAGACAAACAAGTTATTGTTCCACTATATCGAGGCTTGATAAGACCCCATCTAGACTACTGTGCCCGGATATGGATGCCAGGGTTTCTTCTTGATGGGGAGGAGGTGGAGAGGATCCAGAGGCGAGTGACCAAGATGATAGCAGGTCTGTGGAATGAACCTTATGAGAACAGGTGGTGGGAGGACTAGGGGGCCATACATGGAAGTTGGGCAAGAATGTGGTTAGCAGGGGTGTTAGAGCTAGGTTTTTTACTTGGAGAGTGGTGAATGAGTGGAATAAGCTGCCAGAGTCTGTTGTGGGTGCTATGACCTGAATGAGTTCAAGGCGAGGTATGATAGATACTGTGTGAATGTCAAATAGTTGTTCTTGACATGATGTTAGGGCCTCCCTCGATGAGTCTCTTGACTCCTTGGAGTTGCCCGAAATAATAATAATAATAATAATAGAGTGGTGAGAGCATGAATGGTCAATGAGTTCAAAGAAGTATGATAGACTTTGTGTTTTCTAGGAAGGACCTCCAATGATGAGTCTTTTGACTTCATGGAGGCCTGAATAATAATAATAATAATTTTTCATTTAGGTAGAATTGTCGAAAATGTCAACTGTGTTTTGAACGGGGAACCTGTCGAACAAGTAAAACATTACAGCTACTTAGGCACGATTTTTAGTGAAGATGGTAAATTAAATAGTAGCACAACACTTTTGCCAGGTGGAGAATTTATACTTACTGAAAAGAGAGAGAGACGGATGCAAGAATCGAGGCAGACAGGCTGGAGGTGCTAACCACATTGAAAAATATCAGTTGTGAATACACCAGTGGGACAGGATTACATTTTGGCCAGTGGACTATGAGAATATGCAAAACAATTGCCATTGCCTCTGATGAAGCTGTTGAATCTGGGTCTCATCTCCAGCAATGTTCCAAAGTATGAAAAGAAGGTAAATAGTTCCATTACATAAAAGTAGCTTTAAGACACTTTATTGGAGTATTTCATCCTAGAGGAGTCTGTTTTAATGCTAGAGGGATAGGACTGGTACTAGGTCTGGAGGTACAGGAGGAGAGTGTGTTTCAGATACTGAGTACTCTGGATGTCAGTAAAGCTGTGGGACTGGATGGTATTTCGCCATGAGTTTTGAGAGAATGTGCTAGGGAATTGACAGTACCTTTAACGTGGCTTTTCAATGAAAGTCTGGCTTTGGCAAAGGTGCCCAGGGAATGGAAGGAAGGTAAGATAGTGCCATTGCATAAGGGTGGTAACAGACTGGAAGTGTCTAATTATAGGCCAGTCTGTGTGTCATCAGTAGTTGTTAAGATCTTGGAGAAAGTAGTGAGGGACCGTGTACAGCATTGGGCAGATGAGGGTAATGTTATCTGTGAGAATCAACATGGATTTGTGAAAGGACGCTCTTGTTTTAGCAATATGCTAGCCTTTTATAATAAAGTTACAAGAACATTAGATGAGGGAAAGGCATATACTGCAATTTTCTTAGACTTGGCAAAGGCATTTGACAGGGTGCCACATGATAAGCTGATATTTAAGTTGCAGCACATGGGTCTGGATGTCAGATTGGTCAACTGGATTCAGGATTGGCTGTCTGATAGGTATCAGAGAGTTGTGTATGGTGGAGCAGTTTCCAGGAGGCAGAGGGTTACAAGTGGGGTCCCACAGGGCTCAGTACTAGGACCTATGTTGTTTAACCTTTATATCAATGACATAACCAGTGGATTGCAGGGGGATATTCAGTTGTTTGTAGATGATGCGAAGCTGGGAAGGATTATTAGTAATAGTGCAGATGTGGTAGCCCTGCAAGAGGATTTAAATAAGCTAGATAGATGGGCAAATGAATGGGGGTGTCAGTTTAATGCAGCAAAATGTAAGGTCTTGAGGTTTGGGAAACATCGATGGGATGCTGCATACTCTATGGGAGGAGCTATACTGGAGGAAGTAGGGGAGACAAGAGATCTGGGGTTGATGATTGATAGAAACCTGAAGTTTAGGGGACATATTGCAAAGGTGGTGAAGGTAACACAGAGGATTGCTGCTATTATGAGAAGGACACTGACCTGCAGAGATAAGAGGGTTATCATTCCGTTGTATAAGTCTCTGATCAGACCACATTTGGACTATTGTTCTCAGATTTGGTCCCCAGGATTTGAAGGGGATAAATTAACTGTGGAAAGGATACAAAGACGGATGACAAAGATGGTTTCAGGACTGTACAAGGATAGTTATGAGGATCGGCTGAGAGAATGTGGACTGCAGAGCTTGGTGAGCTCGGTGGATAGAAGAAGGAGAGGTGATATGATTGAGACTTTTAAACTGTTGAGAGGTGGTTACAGGGTTGACACTGGGGAGTTCTTTCGTTTGGTTGAGCAGCGGGAAGGAGTGATGACAAGAGGCCATCCCTGGAAGTTATGAAAGGAAACTGTGAGCAAGAGGGTAAGGAGTGGTTTCTTTGTGTGGAGGGTGGTTGAGCCGTGGAATGCATTGCCTGATGGAGTGGTGGGAGCGAGAACGGTCAGTGAGTTTAAAGAGTGGTATGATAGACTTTGTGTTTCTCAGGGGGGGACCTCCCCTCAGTGAGTCTTGACAGACTTTATGTCTTAGGAAGGACCTCCCTCAATGAGTCTTTTGACTCCTTGGAGGACTGAATAATAATAATAATAAAGACAGAAGTAGCAAATCACAGACCAATTAGTCTCATGAATGGCAGTTAGAGTATTGGAAAACTTGGTTACAGATAAAATTCAGGTGAGTGGATAGAAATATGATACTCTGAGGTGGATAACATGCCTTTGTAAAATGTAGGTTACCTTTATTATAACACATATTAAGTGACCACAGAATTGGATAAAGGAAATGGTTACATCATGATACTTCTGAACTTTGCAAAGGCATTTGATAGAGTACTACATGGAGAACTATGACATACGTTGGAGCAAATTGGAATGGATATGATACAAGTGGCATTGACAGGGGCAGATGTTGACTGACAGACATCAGAGATTAATGTATGATAGAGTAGAATCAGGCAAACAAGAGGGACCAGTGGAGTGCTTTAGGGCTCTCTACTAGGGTGACTACTCTTTTATTTGTATACAAATTGTATAGGAAATGATTTAAGGGAGGAATATTCAGTTGTTTGCTGAAATGCAAAACTGGAAAGGGAAATAGTTAAAGGTATGAAGATATCCTGCAGAATGATTTAATAAATTGGTATTGTGGATAAAGAATAATGGTTAGCAAGTTTAATGTTGCAAAATATTAATTTATGCACTTGAGGAAAAAAAAATATTACATACTCTCTATCACACCGATGGCAATAATTTCTGGAAATTGATGTGGCCCAGGGATTTGGGAGTAATTGTGAATGGAGAGTTGAAGTTCAGAGAGTATATTGCTAAAGCGATCAAAATATCTCAAAGAATTGCTTGGATGTTGAAAAGCACACTAATAAGTAAAGATAGGGAGATTATTATTCCTTTTTATAAGGCTTTGATTTTGCTGCATCTTGACTACTTTGCATAGATTTGGTCACCTGGATTTCTTAGAGATCAGGAGGTGGTGGAGAGGATCCAGAGATGAGTGACTGAGCTCGTAAGCTCCCTATGAAGATAAATTGAATATGTGTTGGTTGCAAAGTTTATTTGATAGGCAGATAAAAAGGAACATGATAAAAACTTATAAGTTACTAATAGGTTCTATTAGATTGACACAAAAGAAATTTTTCAGTATATGACAAATTGAGAGAGAGAGAGAAGTAGGGGTCATCCCTGGAGGTGTGGTGAATGAGTGGAATGGATTGCCAGAAGCAGTTGCATGTACCATGAGGGTGAATGAGTTTAAGGAGAGGTATGATAGATATTGATATAAAGGTTAGCATTGGTCTCCTGTGATGAGTCTTATGACTCCATGGAGATACCCATATAATTATAATAGTAAGTTTATTATTGCTCTTAAGCTATTATTGCTTCTCTAGTTTTCCCTATCCATTCTGGAATGCAAACTGGTCTTCATCTAAGTGAAATATTCATATTGTTCTGTGCTTTATTATATTAGTAATTAATCAATTGCACAGTTAATTCTTCATTCAGTAATTAACTGGTCCAAGACCCTTTTTTCAACTTCATATTCTATACATACCGGTGACCAAATTAGAAACCTTTATGCAGATATATATAAATGTCACTTATGCAGTGTATAACAAAATACTTGGCCATGTGCATCACCACAAGTTCAAAGCAGCTGTTTAAGAATGCTGCTGCTGCTCAGTAATTGTCAGTAGTGTTGATCACAATGGGAAAAACAAAAGATCTTTTGGAGTTCAATAAAGGACTTATTATGGGTGCCTGCCTGGCTGGAGCATGATTTTAAAAACAGCAGAGCTGACTGGTTTCTCAGAATGCAAGATATCCCAGGTATTTAATGAGTGGAAAAAATAACCCGCATTGCTTGTCTAAGAGATGTAACTGTAGTCCTAAGGCAGTCTGTCAGGAACTAGATTGTTGTCATCTGAGAAGGCTTGTATGGACAAACAGAATTTCTTGTGACAACAATGTTCAATTGTTGTCACAAGAAATCTGAACATTGTTGCTGATCAAGTCCATCTTGCAATGCTGACTTTTTATCTGCAGGCAATGGTTGTTTCATGGAGGACAGTGCTATTGTCCATCATGCAAGAATTGTTCAGCAGTGGTTCAGCGAGCATGACAGCAACTTCCACCATCTTCTCTGGTCACCACAAAGCCCAGATCTGAACCACATTAAGAATGTATGGGACATGTCAGAAAAACATGTCCAGTACTCCTCTCAAATCTGAGCCAGTTAAAAGACTGTCTGTGAATGTCTGCTATGTTATAGATGTGGATGCAATCCAACACCTTGTGAAATCTATGCCAAATAGCATATGTGCTGTAATTCGAGCTAAAGGAGTACGTTATTAAATAAAAGTTTCTAATTCGGTGGCCGTTATGTAGTTCAGTAATTTTGCTATACGTATCTTCATTTTCTCCATTATATAAGTCTTTTGGATTAATCTCTCTCTCTCTCTCTCTCTCTCTCTCTCTCTCTCTCTCTCTCTCTGTCTCTGCTCTCTTTGTTACCAGTAAGTTTTTTTCTTCTACTTTACGTTTTAGTTTTGGGATCACAGATATATGCAACATTTATTTGACGTACTTTGTCAGCTCCTCTTGTTTTTAATTTATGCTCAACTTTTACATGTTTCTTCCATCCAGTTTTCCTTTGCAAAACCCAGATTATAGCCAAAATGTTTTTTTTTTCTTTTCTTTTTTTTTTTCTGGTACTTAATCAAAACATATGTTATAAACCTATCTTATTATGGTAAGCTGTATACCACGAGTGAAGAAGAGGATGCAATTTGGAGTAAAGTGGATGACAAACAATATTAAACAGGAATTGCATTCGAAAAAGAGGCTATGGAAGAGATATAAGGAGACAGGTGAAGAGATGCATGAGGAATATAAGACACAGGCCAGAAGAGTGACTAGTGTGGTAAGGAAAGCGAAACTGGAATATGAGAGGAGATTGGCCCTAAGATCCAAAGAAAATCCTAGGGAATTTTTTAGCTATGTGGCCAGTAGGAGGAGAAATGACAGTGGAAGAATGATATTGTGGGATAAAAATGGGAATAGAGCGACTGATGCAGAGGACATAGTGGAATTGTTCAATGAACACTTTATTGGAGTATTTCATCCTAGAGGAGTCAGTTTTAATGCTAGAGGGATAGGACTGGTTCGAGGTCTGGAGGTACAGGAGGAGAGTGTGTTTCAGATACTGAGTACTCTGGATGTCAATAAAGCTGTTGGACTGGATGGTATTTCACCACAAGTTTTGAGAGAATGTGCTAGGGAATTCACAGTGCCTTTAATGTGGCTTTTAAATGAAAGTCTGGCTTTGGCAAAGGTGCCAGGGAGAATGGAAGGAAGGAAGGTAAGATAGTGCCATTGCATAAGGGTGGTAACAGACTGGAAGTGTCTAATTATAGGCCAGTCTGTGTGTCATCAGTAGTTGTTAAGATCTTGGAGAAAGTAGTGAGGGACCGTATACAGCATTGGGCAGATGAGGGTAATGTTATCTGTGAGAATCAACATGGATTTGTGAAAGGACGCTCTTGTTTTAGCAATATGCTAGCCTTTTGTAATAAAGTTACAAGAACATTAGATGAGGGAAAGGCATATACTGCAATTTTCTTAGACTTGGCGAAGGCATTTGACAGGGTGCCACATGATAAGCTGATATTTAAGTTGCAGCACATGGGTCTGGATGTCAGATTGGTCAACTGGATTCAGGATTGGCTGTCTGATAGGTATCAGAGAGTTGTGTATGGTGGAGCAGTTTCCAGGAGGCAGAGGGTTACAAGTGGGGTCCCACAGGGCTCAGTACTAGGACCTATATTGTTTAACCTTTATATCAGTGACATAGCCAGTGGATTGCAGGGGGATATTCAGTTGTTTGCGGATGATGCGAAGCTGGGAAGGATTATTAGTAATAGTGCAGATGTGGGAGCCCTGCAAGAGAATTTAAATAAGCTAGATAGATGGGCAAATGAATGGGAGTGTCAGTTTAATGCAGCAAAATGTAAGGTCTTGAGGTTTGGGAAACATCGATGGGATGCTGCATACTCTATGGGAGGAGCTATACTGGAGGAAGTAGGGGAGACAAGAGATCTGGGGTTGATGATTGATAGAAACCTGAAGTTTAGGGGACATATTGCAAAGGTGGTGAAGGTAACACAGAGGATTGCTGCTATTATGAGAAGGACACTGACCTGCAGAGATAAGGGGGTTATCATTCCGTTGTATAAGTCTCTGATCAGACCACACTTGGACTATTGTTCTCAGATTTGGTCCCCAGGATTTGAAGGGGATAAATTAACTGTGGAAAGGATACAAAGACGGATGACAAAGATGGTTTCAGGACTGTACAAGGATAGTTATGAGGATCGGCTGAGAGAATGTGGACTGCAGAGCTTGGTGAGCTTGGTGGATAGAAGAAGGAGAGGTGATACGATTGAGACTTTTAAACTGTTGAGAGGTGGTTACAGGGTTGACACTGGGGAGTTCTTTCGCTTGGTTGAACAGCAGGAGGGAGTGATGACAAGAGGCCATCCCTGGAAGTTACGAAAGGAAACTGTGAGCAAGAGGGTAAGGAGTGGTTTGTTTGTGTGGAGGGTGGTTGAGCCGTGGAATGCATTGCCTGATGGAGTGGTGGGACCGAGAACGGTCAGTGAGTTTTAAGAGTGGTATGATAGACTTTGTGTTTCTCAGGGGGGGGACCTCCCCTCGATGAGTCTTGGCAGACTTTATGTCTTAGGAAGGACCTCCCTCGATGAGTCTTTTGTCTCCTTGGAGGCCTGAATAATAATAATAATAATGTTATATTTTCAAATATTGCACGTAATATTATAATTCGAATTCTTTGTTCAGTTGTCAAAACACAGGAGCCTTTTTAGAAATACAGCTTTGGTAAGAGCTCTTGTAAGAATGGTTAGGCGAGTTAATGTAAATGTCATCACTTCCTTACTGCCACAGTTACTCTACTAACAATGAAGCTCATGTTTCTAATGTGATTTATATTCTAAGAAGTACTCATTTCATCATGTACAGATACAGTGCTGAGAAAAATATTGGTAACATGAAGTGTAACTTAGATATTAAATTTCTCTCTCTTTATTATGATTTTTTAAATTCCCATGAAGTGGTCTAGTATTAGTTAGCCCACTGATTGTACAATAATCACTGGGCTAATTTTTAACATTATGGTTTCTTTTCCACACAGTGCTACAAAACTTACCCTGTTTTCAGTGATCTGTAGCATTTTTATTTCCTTCAGGATGAAGAAATCCTAACAAGTTGGCTGACTAGTCTCCATTTTGAGGAATACATCCAGTATTTCCTTCAAGCAGGATACGACATGCCCACCATATCACGTATGACACCTGAGGTAAGATGCCTATATCACTGGATATTAATTACTCAGCAGTATGGTAGTTAATTAATTACAATATTCATTATTATAATGCTGGAGACATAAGTTTTACCAGTTGTTTTTTTAAAGTTCATTTTGTTTTGGTGACCTCTTTGGAAAGTTTGTCAGGTATATATTCCACATGCACTGGATTTTTGCCACTGTTACAAAACATCTGAGGTGCTTGTGTGGAACTTCACTACCGTTCAGGTGGGAACATAATGGTGTGGGTTTCACTTGGATCCGAACCTTAATCCTTTGTTGGACATCCTTCGCACGTCTTCCCTCCTTCACCACTTCTTCCTGTTCTCGCCATTTTCTGACCCTCAACTCCTTTTTTCTCCTGCAGTTTACAGTCACGGTCGCATCGAAGTCCTTCATCCCAAACCTGTGAGAGCTCCTCCCTGAGAATTTGTGAAATCTTGCTTGTGAGAATCAACAGTGGATTTGTCAAGGTCATGACCCTAGGGTTCTTAGTCATCATTGTGGCATGCATAGTTTCATAGAATCTGTCCTTGGATTGATCGTTAACACATTTTTTTTCTTTGTTTGTTGTAACTTACATATATTATTCTTCTAATTCTGTTCACACATATTATTTTTCCAATTCACACACATATATTTCCCTTTTTGAATCACACATTTTAATATTATACAATGCTTCCCTCCACTGGGTGAATAAAATTACATTTAATGGGTTATATGATACACTTCCTCCCCTTTTTCCTTATTTCTTTCTAGTACAATTTTCACCAGCAGTACAGGTATTTTTGTTATTTAGGCTCCGTTTCTTGTTAGATCCTGAACAAGGGTCTGTCTAGCTAGGCAGGCTTCATTCACGAGCTAACAAAGGACCCCCCACCCTTTTTCTTAAAATTTTTCTTTCATCAAAAGAATTTTCTTTAATCTGTGAGTGGTTGCCCCCATTTCCTTTTCCCTTCCTTTACCCTTTTCTTTATCAGAGTATTGTTGCTTCCTAGCAAGTCCAGTGTATATACTACCTTCTATCTCCACGCAGTTATTATCGTGCCTTTGGTCCATGACACGGCTTCCATCTGCCTGAGCGCTCCCTTCGTAGTTCAGCACTTTGATTTCTTTTACCTTCGAAGGTGGAACAAAGCCTTCCAATTCCGGTTGGGTTTTACCAATAGGATATTGCCTTTCCTTGGATGGGATAGATTCCCTCGCTTTGTCAGCCACACGGACCAAAGAAGCACCCTCTCTGTTTGGGTTTCCCAGTGTCGGTCTCATCATAACAGGACTTCCCTTGAATTTGATCACCCTTCCTGGATAGCTACAAGCGAAGCCATTTCTTTCAAGAAAATCATCCCCCAGAATTAGTTCTACGTAGGGTAATGAACCTGTGGGTATGACGAGGAAAGTGCCATGCACAGAGGCTGAACTTCGGCAAACTTACCCTCAGCCTGATACTTCTGGTAATTTGCGTTGCGGGGGAAGGGGATATGCCTGAGACCTTGATGGGATTTTTTGTGTCTTACTCTTCTACTCATTCCTGGTCCCATATCTCTGATGACCCTCTTGGGAATCATAGAGTATTGTGACCCAGTGTCAATAATTCCCTTAAGGTTTCTCCCATATGTTGTCACGTCAATGGTCATACCTGGAGTCTGCTTACCCTTTTTTTCTTCCCTTTTCCTTTGAGATCTTGTGCACACATACGATGTTGCCTCTGCTGCTTGATATCTAGCCTGAGTTCTACCAGTTGAGGTATATGGCAGTCACGTGCTATGTGACCCAATTTGTTACAGGAATAGCATCGGGGGGGGGGGGGGGTCCTTGCGATATTCCCTTCTTTTTCTCACTGCCTGAGGCAAAATCGGAGGGGGGGTCGTTAGTCGGATTTTTTCATGAGGGTGTCTATTTTTACAAACAAAGGTGTTTGCAGCCTTTCAACTTCCCTTTTCACTATACTATGATCTTCTCCTCATGGTATGGAATGTTCTCCTGATTCTCAGTAGGGATCATCTTCAATTTATCGAGCATGGTGTCTAGCCGCTCAATAAGAGGTTGTTGCATTTTCCCAATCTCCTGTTTGACGATAGAATGAACCTCGTTGATGTCACAGGGCTTAAGGTTGATGCTACAGATTGATTCTGTCTCGAGTTTCTCTTCATTTCTTAGGCACCTTTGTCTCCCCTTCCTATTTATTTCTGTTTTGTTAGGTGCGTGGTCCCTATTGGTATCCCTGTTGTCTCTGATCACGTTGACGGAGCCTATGGCGGTTGCAGGGCAAATATCCCGAGCAACTGTTCCCTCTCTAATACTGCATCATAGCAGCTTTTTCATATCACTTATTCCTTTTCCAAATGCTATTTCTTTCAGATCTTGCTTTAGCCCTATTCGGAAGTGTTGAAAAACGGCCCAATCGAGGTGACGTCTTTCCTCGTCGGGTACACTTACGGTGTTCGCCAGAGTGATTAGCCTGTTTTAAAATTCAGAAACTCCTTCCTTTTCTTTCTGGACTATCTTTTGGAGTTTCCAAAGGTTGGGTCCAACATTTTTTGTTTTTGAAAACTGGGAGATTAGGGTTTCTTTGAATCTTTGATATTCTAGTGTTTGCTTTAGTATGGGGGATGAGCAGAAAAAGGATTTTGCCCTACCGACTAGTTTGCTGCGCAGGAGGACGAGTAGCTGAAAGTTGCTCCAATGTCCTATTTGTCTAAGTTCCTCAACGTAGTCAAAAAATGCTTTGACATCATCGGTATCATCTCTGGAGAATTGGGGAATTATTTGTTGGGTTTAAGAAATCAGGGTCACTCAGTTCTGAACTCGATGGTCTAGCCATACTTGTACTCTTGGCTTATTCTATCTGTTATTTTTGCACTGCCTGGTTGTTGTGTTTGAGATCGAGACCTACTCACTGTGATAGATCAAAATTATTATGTATTTTTCTTTGGACCTAATAACATCCTGGTCGACTGCTGCACTATTGTTAGATTTGGTGTTCGTGGTTTTGATCTTATATTTTATATACAAGCTTTCAATTGCTTCCTTGTGACCAGAAATCCTAAAACTATCCCTGGGTCGTGGACTCTAACAAAATTTATTTCACACCGTTTGGCGGCTCCTATAGGAGGAGATGACCTTGCTAATGCTTCTGCCTTGGTATCTCCACTTGGGCCTGGCTCCCACTGAAGAGACCTTAATGAAGATCGAAACTAGTCTAGGTAGTAACCCTTCCCTTAATGCATAACATTATACATATCTGCAGGGAGATGTGTTTTGCATTATGGGAGATACTGAGATAGGTGTGTTGGTAGCTTGCTCCACCTTTGCAAGGAGTCGCCCGGTGTTGTACCACTTTACCCCAGTCCTGAAGATACTTTCAGGCGCAAACTTTGTTTGTACACACTTGGATAAAGGATTAAACTAAATTCATTATAGTCTGACCAAGTGAAAAATAAACTTTCAATTACTTTTAGATAGGTCAAAATCACTTTACCATTTCTTGCAGCATACAGTCTCACGCAGTCGCCACGTGCATATCCTGGTTGGCCTTTTTTTTTTTTTATTCACTCTACAGATTGCTTTCCCATCTCATGGATTGATGTGCACTGGATTTTTGCCACCGTTAGGAAACATCTGAGGTGCTTGTATGGAACTTCACTACTGTTCAGGGGGGAAACATTACGGTTCGGGTTTCACTTGGATCCGAACCTTAATCCCTCATCGGACATCCTTCGCATGTGTTACCTCCTTCACCACTTCTTCCTGCTCTCGTGATTTTCCAACCCTCAACTCCTTTTTTCTCCTGCAGCTTACAGTCACGGTCGCATCGAAGTCCTTCATCCCAAACCCGTGAGAGAGCTCCTCCCTAAGAATTTGTGAAATCTTGCTTGTGAGGTTCAACAGTGGGTTTGTCAAGGTCATGACCCTAGGGCTCTTAGTCATCACTGTGGCATGCATAGTGTCATAGAATCTGTCCTTGGATTGATCATCAACACATTTTTTTCTTTGTTTGTTGTAACTTACATATATTATTCTTCTAATTCTGTTCACACATATTATTTTTCCAACTCACACACATATATTTCCCTTTTTGAATCGCACATTTTAATATTATACAATGCTTCCCTCCATTGGGTGAATAAAATTACATTTAATGGACAGTTATATCATACACTTCTCCCCCCTTTTTCCTTATTTCTTTCTAGTACAATTTTCACCAGCAGTACAGGTATTTTTGTTATTTAGGCTCCGTTTCTTGTTAGATCCTGAACAAGGGTCTGTCTAGCTAGGTTGGCCACATATGACACCTGAGGTAAGATGCCTATATCAGTGGATATTAATTACCCAGCAGTATGATAGTTAATTAATTACAATATTCATTATTATAATGCTGGAGACATAAGTTTTACCAGTTGTTTTTTTAAAATTCATTTTGTTTTGGTGACCTCTTTGGAATGTTTGTCAGGTATATATTCCACATGCAGACTGTTTGTTGAACAATTATTTTATTATTATTATGTGGGTAAGCCCACAGACTCATCATGGAAAGCTCATTAACATTTCACCTAGTGCTAACCATCATTTGCACAATACCCGTCATACTTCACTTTGAACTGATTTCCAACAAAGCATTCACAAATGACTCCAGCATCTCTAGTGTGTGTGTGTGTGTGTGTGTGTGTGTGTGTGTGTGTGCAAAAATGGATGCAATGAGTGATGCAAGCCATTAAAAAAAGATAAGTATTGGTAGTAAGGAAAGATATTATTGTGTTTATTTCATGATAATACTGATTTTTAAGTTGGCACTATTTGACTTAACAATTTTTTTATAATTCTGTAACATAAGAGACTATTTAGCTAGGATTTTACAATCTCAGTGTTGTTTCCGCATGTAGCGATTATATTCAACATGGTTGCCACCAGTTTTAGTACTTGCCCTAATTCTCCCCCATTTAAAGATGATGATATTTGTAACCTAGTTGATGATTTTGTAGCTTGATACGTGCAGTATGTGCATGTCCATTAAGAAAGTGGTAGGTGCCAGATGGAAATGTGCATGTGTGCATGAAATGCAGGCAGTTGGAGGTGCTGGGAGACATTATTATTATTAGACACCTCCAGGGAGTCCAAAGACTCATCGAGGGAGGTCATTTCGATGACGTTGCACGTCATCGAAACGACCGTGACTGAAAGCTGCAGTACAATAGGAGTTGGTGGTCGGAAAAAAGAGAGAGAGAGAGAGTAGAGGGAATGTGAAGCAGGAAGGAGAAAAAAACTGGGGATGTGATCGAAGCACAGAGGGCAGGAAGCATCGGCCATAGAACAAAGGGGTGCCAGTGCAGACGGTCAGATGAAGTCCGACAAAAACCTCTCAGTGCAGACCGATGAAGAAGCTCGGGACCAAGTGGAACCTCAACCGCCATGTTCTTGTAGAAGGGTTCATAAGTCCCGGAGATGCATGACGAAAAATTCCCACCGACAACAAAGTTCCAGTGTGCATTGATCCAAAAGGGAGAGTGCTCCAAAAAGTGAGTAAAGTCCAACCAGGGTTTGCACGTGACTCGCACGTGGTGACGAAGTGTGACTGCACCAAATGGTAATGTAAAACTTTGCTATATCTAAAATATGTTAAATGTTGAAGGGGGAAGCAGCTAGGACCTTTCATTAGCAAAGGAAGCTGAGACTATTTGTCGGTATTTGAACTTATAGAGACCTTGGACTGGTAGTCCGAAGACCCATGTCATGTGATCTTCACATCGTGCATATATGTGTCACTTTAGCGATCTCTCCAGAGATGCATGTTCAGATAATTAATAGTATATGCTTATATCTATAACATTCTTAGAAAATAGCAATCTTGTCCTGTTTGAAATTTGTCATGTATTACCATGTAGAGCGGTTAAAGTTTGAAATAACAATTAACTGATTGAATGATTTATGTTCTATGTGTCCTAATCTTGTTAAAATTAAACTTTGTGTTTCTTGTTAAATCCTGGTCACTGAATTGTGTTTGAGAATGACATTGCCACTCACCAACACACGAACTGTGATAAAAGGGGAAGAGTATCTAAATAAATTTTGTACAGCTAGGAGAGGGCACGACTGCAAAATTCCTGAATCTGTACACCGTTCTACCTGACTTGGGTCAAGTAAGATAAACGTCGGATTCAGGAAGGGCCTGCGACATTCAAGGGAGGACTCTAACTGGCACAGAACAAACAACTTTGTTAGAGTCTGTGATGCAAGGGAGCTTTAGATCCCAGGTCACAGGAAAGCACGCTAACAGGCCATATACAAGGCTCAGAACAAATATTCCGTGAAGTGGCGACGTAACACTGGTGTTAGATGAACAATAGTAGGTGTAAGACAATAGTATCAGAGATCAAAGGAGAAAGGAAGGTGAGTGAATAGGAGAGACAGTGGAAGAAAGGAAACTGCAGAAAGATGAGATAGTGTAGAAACAAGAGATACAGAGGTGAGAGGGAGGGGGGAGAGTGAAAGAGAAAGGAGAGAGAGAGAGATTGAAAGCCTTAAAAGTCAGGGATGCCAATGAGAGAAGGATGAATGAATGAATGAATCTATTCAGAGTGCCATGTATGCAGATTCAATGATTCAGGGTGTGTAGAGAAGAGTGCCAGAGGAGTGCTTGCCTGGTGGAACAATAGAGATTGTGGCAGTGGCAGGGAGGAGAGGTGAAAGTGTGGAGGAGATGATAGTAATGGTTGGGACAAATGGTCTGAGAGGTAGTGTGAATTGTGTAGCACAAGATTTGAGGTTGATGTTCAACACTGCAGCAGAAATGTGTCCGAGGAAAGATAGTGAGTGTGTTGCCCCTGTATGATAATGTGGAGTGGAGAAGAAAAGTGGTGATGATGAATGTGATGATAGTGTGAATGTGCAGGAAACTGCACATTCACACTATCATCTAAAGGGGTCTGGAATATGTGGATGTGTGGAGTATGTTTGAGGATAGATGGGAGCTGTGTACAAGAGATGGATTGCATTTGAATGTAGAATTGTGCCAGCATATGAAGAGACTATTGTTTTCTGGACAAGTAAGCATGTCAGGACAGGGAAGCTAGAATTGCACATGTGTAATGTTGCAAGGATAGCCTCATGTGGGGATAGTGTCTTGAGAAATGAGGGAGTGTACACTATATTACAGAGCCACGTGGAGTATGAGAAGAGTAATAATGTCTATAAGAATGTTGACATTAGTTTTTCTGTATACAAATGCTAGGAGCATTACAGAATAAAGGAAATGAGTTTGTGGCATTGATTGACTTAATCTGTCCAAAGGTTGTTGGTATCAGTGACTCTTGGTTAACTGAGGAGAATGTTCTAACAGGGATAGTAATTGAAGGGTATAGCATAAAGTATAGGCAATCAAAGGGTATAATATAGGGTATACCTCAGACAGTATGTAACAGAGGGCACAAGGATTGAGGACTTTGGATTTGATCATCTCATCAGAGGATGTAATTATAAATGAGGTGTCAAATCACCCTCCAGTTGGTGAGAGTGATCATGAAGTGATTACCTGGGTGGTTGCCAGCAGTGTGAGGACCTCTGTGAGAAAAGAATATATGTGAAACGACAAGGCTGGTGATTATAAGGAGCTCAGGAGACAGATTGCAGGAGTAGCATGGAATGAGGAGTAAGCTGGAAAAAAGATCAATGCAAGTTGGGGTATATTCAAGAACTATCTAGTAGAAGCGATGTCTAAATGTATTCCAAGGGTCAGAAGGTTAAGTAAGGTAGGTGAAATGGATGAATCAAAAGATTAAGCATGCGATACAGAGAAAAGAGGCAGCATAAGAGAAGTGGTAATAACCAATTCCATGAGGATTACAAAGACCAAGCAAGAAGGGTGACTTGGTTGCTAAGGGTAGCAAAAGTGAAGTATGAACAGCAGTTAATTAATGAAGCCAAAAAGAATCCTAGAGAGTTTTTTCGATGTAGCCAGCAAAAACACAAAGAATGATTATGGAAGGATGACATTGATTGGAGAAAATGGTATAAGGATAACTGCTGTGGAAGATATAGTGGAGATACTTAATGAGCAGTTCATAAAGGTCTTTCATTCTTGTGATTGTGACATCATGGAGAGATTGAGAGCAGTTGATGATGAGGAAGAGAGACTGACTGAAAGTGAGCAACAGGTGTATGGGAATTTCAGCAAACTTGATGTTAATAAGGTTGTGCTGTGGGACTTGATAATATATCACCACATATTCTGAAGGAATGTGCCAGGGAGTTGACATTTGCCTTCACATATTTTTTTAATATAAATCTTGCATTGGGTCAAGTTCCAAAGGAGTGGAAGGGGGGCAAGATTATGCCACTTCATAAGGGAGGTGATAGAACTCGGGCATCAAATTATAGGCCTTGTGTGTCAGGTGTTGTGGTTAAGTTGTTGGAGAATCTGGTGAGAACTAAGATCCAGAATTGGGTTGACAACAATGTATTATCTTTGATGGACAGCATGGATTTGCTAAAGGTCATGTTTTAGTAATTTATTTACTTATTCAATAAGGTGACAGCTTCCTTGGACAGAGGAGAGGGATACACAGTAGTATACTTAGGTTTTGCAAAAACTTTTGATAGATTACCACATGATAAGTTGATAGTCAAATGAGAGTGGATGAGGTTGGATATTAGATGAGTGCAGTGGTTCTCAAACTGTGGGGAACGATCCCCCCAGGGGGGGTGAATAGCTTGAAAGGGAGGCACAGCATACTTTCCTACAGATAATTTCTGTAGGAAATTTCTGATATTACACCACGTTTTGATAAACTTTGTTCTCAAAAGCAGGCCCATCCATCACATTAGACATTGACATTTAAAGGTTTGATTATTTTTTCAGAGAAAAATTAAATGCTTGTTAGTTAAATATTGTTTCATTTCAATACATAATTTGGTTAATTGCAAGTGTTAAAACTAATTTTTATTGTAGGCCTAATATTGTGATACTTTAATTATTACTGTTAAATAGCATGTAGAAAGCACAAAATAAACTGATTGAAACGTCAAACTTAGTATAACTTCTATTTTGATAAATAAAACCGGCAGGCCGGGGGTGGGGGCTGACAGTGTTTTCTCTTGTCTTGTGGGGCTCAGAGATAAAAAGTTTGAGAACCACTGGATTAGTGCATTGGATTGGAGACTGGCTATCTGATAGGTATCAGCAAGTTGTGTATGGGGGGAGCAATATCCCCCATAAAGAAGAGTGGTGTGCCTCAGGGGTCTGTTTTAAGGCCATTGCTGTTTAACCTGTATGTTAATGATATTGGCAAAGATTTAGATGGGGATAGTCAGTTGTTTGCAGATGATTCAAAGTTGGGACGAACTATGAAGAGTAGAGAAGATGTTTGTGGCCTTACAAGAAGACGTGAATAAATTGAGTGAAAGGGCACGGGAATGGAGATGCGAGCTCAATGTTGTACAATGGTTTTAAATTTGGGAAAAAACAAAGATGGGATGTAGAATTTATGCTTGGTGGGAATATATTGTTGGAGGTGGAGGAAATAAGAGATCTTGGGGTGATAGTGGATAAGGATCTGAAATTTAGGGGACATATTGCCAAAATTGCAAGGACAACAGAAAATAATTCTGGAAATGGTTTGGAGGATACTGACTTGTAGAAGTAAGGAGATTCTTTTTCACTGTATGACACTTTGATTAGGCCACATATGGACTACTGTGCACAGATCAAATGGTTTTTCAAAAGGATGAAGAGATGTTTGAAAAGGGTCCAAAGGCAACTCACTAAGGTAGTTTCTGATCTCTGGAATGTTGAATATGAGGAAAGGTTGAGAAGATGCAATTTACAGAGTCTAGTGGATAGGAGGAAGAATGGTGATATGATAGAGACATATAAGTTGGTAAGGGGTTGTTATAGGATTAACATTGAAGAGATTTTTCATAAAATGGTGGGAAATCAGGGGAGAACCAGAGGTCATTCCTGAAATTTGTATAAGGAGGGTGTGAGCAGGGGAGTGAGAAGCAGGTTTTTTGCATGCAGAGTTGTGAATGATCGGAATGCCTTTCCTGAGAGTGTAGTGTCTGCAGAGAATTTGAATGTGTTGTATGATGAGCTGTGTGTGTGACAAAAGGACCTCCAAATGAGTCTTTGACTCCATGCGGTCTATGGATAATAATAAGAATAATATTTCGGCAGGATAGGGAAGATAAGCAATGTGGTGGTGGGGTGTTACTCATGATAAGAGCTGAATTGTGCACTTACCAGGTCTACACTTGGACCTACATACTCGCAGGGTGGAGAATCTCGTTGAAAATAACACTAATGGCGCTTTGAGAGTGTATGGTGTGAGTTGGCTGTTTATAGGACAAGCTATGTAATGATATATTGCTAAAGACCAGAAAGTATAGATGATGATGAGCAGGAAATGTTTAGGCAAATTAGACAAGTACAAAGCGATCGATCATTATTGGGGACTTAGTGATATAAACTGGGCAGAGATGACAGCATGTAGTAATAAGGAACTGAATTTTTAGATTTCTTGAGGGACAACTGTCTTGGGCAGCATATTGTAATACCAACATGAGGATCAAGAGTTCTGGATTTGGTCATAGCGTCGGAGGATCTGACTGTGACATACTTGCTCCCTGTTGGTAAGAGTGACCATGTAGTCTTCACTTCGGGGATGACTAATTCCACAAAACTTAAGAAAGTTATGTGGAATTATAAGGCAGGTGACTATCATAGACTTAGCTTAGAAGAAACTTAGATGGCAGCAGTTTGATGGTTGAAAGAATTTAAAGGAAGAAGGATCATTAGTGCATTGGAGATACATAAGAAAAAATTGTTGATGGCAATGGCAGACTGTATACCTTGAGTGAAAAAGATAAAGCAACTTGGAGTTAGATGGATGACAAAGGAAATTGCAGAAAAATAAGAAGAGATTGTAGAAGGTATATAAAGAGAGAGGTGGAGGACAGTTGCATGAGGAATATAAGGCTCATGCTAGGAAAGCAACTAGTATCGTAATGAGAGAAAAATTAGAATATAAGAGGAAATTGACACTGCAATCCAAGGAGAATCTCATGGCATTTTTTGATGTAGAAAGTAAGAAGAAATACGATAGTGGACGGATTATATTCCTGGATGGGGATGGGAATAGTTGAGCTATTTAATGATCGCTTTATTAGAATGTTCCATCCTAGTACTACAGGCTTTTATACTGGAAACATAACGAGTGGTGAAGCATTAGACGTGAATGAAGAGGATGTATTCCGAATACTGAGTACACTCAGTGTCAATAAGGTACGAGGGGCTCTGCATTTAATGATTGAAGTTTTGTCTTCCACTGCTGATTCCAATAGTTTTTAAGTGCATTTTTCAAGAGAGCAGCATGGGTTTATAATAGGGTGGTTAGTGTGTTGCACAGAGGAGATGCTTGTACCATGATTATCTGTATTTTGCTAAAACATTTGATCAAGTACCGCATGATAAACTACTGTTGAAATTCAGCAATATGAGGGATGGATGGAATTTTGGTAGCTTGGTACAGGGATGGTTGACTGATAAGAGCCAGCAAGTTGTGTATGGCTGTGCAGTGTCCTGAAGAAAGAAGGTGACAAGTGGGATCCAACAGGGTTCTTTTGGGACCACTGTTGTTTAACTTATATATAAATGATATAGTTCATAGCTTGAAAGGAGATATTCAGTTGGTTGCTAATGATGCTAAATTAGTAGGAGCAATGTCAGAAAGTTCTGATGTTTTTTTTTTTGTTTTTTTTGTTGTTGTTGTTATTACAAGAGGAATGAGAATATTGTCACAAGATAGAATGAAGTTTACCATATTGGAGGAACTTTGCTGCAGGAGGCAGAAGAGAGGATCTGGGGATTTTGTTAGATAGGGAACTAAAGTTCAGGAAACACATTGCAAAAGTTGTAAGGGTTAATCAGAAAATTGCTGCTATAATGCAAAGAATGCTGACATTTATGGATAAGGAAATGAGCGCTCATAGTATAAGGCATGAATTAGGCCTCATTTGGATTTCTCTGCATAGATCTGGTCACTTGGCTATATTTGAGGTAAGGAAACATTGGAAAAAGTGCAGAGACAAATAACTAACACTGTATCAGAACTCTGGGATATCGACTATGAGGACAGATTGCAAGAGTGTGGTCTTCAAAGCTTGGTGAATAAGGATAAGGTGGGTAGAAGGAGGAGGAGGAGGAGGGGTCTATGATTGAGATGTATATGTTGATGAGAGGAGTCTGTCAAACAGATATAGGAAAATTATTGCTTAGGATAATGGGTGATGTGAGAATGAGAGTTAATCCCAGAAAACTATGCAAAGGTTATGTGAGCAAGGAAATGAAAAGGAGAATTTTTGCTTGGCAGGTGGTGAATGAGTGGAATCTATTGCCATGGTGGTGAGTGTTCAACACTGAATGTATTAAAGGCAAGGCATAATAGTTATTGTGGTCTGTGAATGTTCAAACTTACCATGAAGAGTCTTTGGACTCTATAAAGGCTTGGAAGTAATACTAATACTATATTAAGCTATGGTCATAGCCCTAGTGAGTTCTTGTTGGTATTGTGGATCTAGCATTATGTGGTATTAATGTCTGACTTGGTTCTTTTCATGAATAAGATTTTTAATTTAATCCAGTAGTCAGATGGAATTTGCATATGGCACATTTGTGATGGCAGCTGCAAGAGCAGTTTTTTGCTGACTTTGCATTAGTTGTTTCCTGGGTTACTTCTTAGACAATTTGAAAGGTCTGGGACTCTGGTCTTTTTCTGGCCTTTCGCAAACTCAACTTGCAATTGGTTGGCCATTTTACCTGGAAGAATTCATAGAATTTTCTGAACTGCGTGAATGCCTGCTCAAACTCTAGGCTTTCCCACTGGGGATTGCCCATTTTGAACTGGTAATGCAATTATACATTTAGTTCTAAGAGAAAGAAACAAAATTACTGAATGTAACCTGATACTGAATCAGATTATGCTAATAGTGAAGGGTTGCTAGTTTGATGTGTGGTTTAAAAGGATGCGGTGGTTATATTAATTCATTAGTTTAGCTACCTTTCCTGGCAAGTCTTCCACTTTCCTCATGAAAAAAGTTAGCTTATTATAGATGTTAGCCATGGTAAATGTTATTTCTTTTATCTGCACTTGATTGTTAGTGCCTTGCATTCTGTGATGAGTGTGCTACTCCAAAGATGCCATGAAATATCACCAGTTTATTATTTATTATCATTTATTATTATTCAGGCCTCCATGGAGTCAAAAGACTCATCGTGGGAGGTCCTTGCTAAGAAACACAAAGTCTATCAAGACTCATTGAGGGGAGGTCCCCCTCTAAGAAACACAAAGTCTATCATATCACTCCTTGAACTCATTGACCATTCTCGCTCTTACCACTCCACTTCATCAGGCAATGCATTCCACGGTTCAACCACCCTCCATGCAAAGAAACCACTCCTCACCCTCTTGCTCACAGTTTCCTTTTGTAACTTCCAGGGATGGCCTCTTGTCATCACTCCCTCCCGCTGTTCAACCAAGCGAAAGAACTCCCCAGTGTCAACCCTGTAACCACCTCTCAACAGTTTAAAAGTCTCAATCATATCACCTCTCCTTCTTCTATCCACCAAACTCTGCAGTCCACATTCCTTCAGCCGATTCTCATAACCAAAATTGTACAGTCCTGAAACCATCTTTGTCATCCGTCTCTGTACCCTTTCCACAGTTAATTTATCCCCTTCAAATCCTGGGGACCAAATCTGAGAACAATAGTCTAAGTGTGGTCTGATCAGAGACTTATACAATGGAATGATAACCCTTTTATCTCTGCAGGTCAGTGTCCTTCTCATAATTGCAGCAATCCTCTGTGTTACCTTCATCACCTTTGCAATATGTCCCCTAAATTTCAGGTTTCTATCAATCATCAACCCCATATCTCCTGTCTCCCCTACTCCAGTATAACTCCTCCCATAGAGTATGCAGTGTCCCATCGATGTTTCCCAAACCTCAAGACCTTACATTTTGCTGCATTAAACTGAGACCCCCATTCATTTGCCCATCTATTATTCAAATCCTCTTGCAGGGCTACCACATCTGCACTATTACTAATAATCCTTCCCAGCTTCGCATCATCTGCAAACAACTGAATATCCCCTTGCAATTCACTGGCAATGTCATTGATATAAAGGTTAAACAATATAGGTCCTAGTACTGAGCCCTGTGGGACCCCACTTGTAACCCTCTGCCATTTATTTTGATTTTATTGTGTTGTGAATTAATACTATTAAATGATTAAAATAAATGTCGATACCTAATCCTTTTTACACATTTCTTAATTTTTTTGAATGTCTTCCATTCCTCTCAATTTTGAAAGTTTTGAAATGAACTGTATCACCTCAACACCATTGTCCAATTTACTTTGATCTTCTATGCTACTGTTTACACCAGATTATCTGAGGAAAACATCATTTATCATGCTGAACTAAATATTTTCAGATTGTCGATATTTTGATAATAAATAATGAAGTTTCTATAAGTTTATCTTCATCAAAGCTTTATCAACAAATGTAACAATGGATCATAATTTCTTCTAGGCTTTTCTTAAAATGTCGCTTCCCACCAAGTCACATGTGGTAGGAAGTGACATTTTAAGATAAACCTGGAAGAAATTATGATCCATATCAACCTTCATTGGAAGGTTGAACTGGAAATTCAACCTCCCAATGTTGAAAAGTGACTGAAAATCTTGATACTGCTATTATGAATTATTAGCCGTAATTGAAAAAATTCTCATTAGAAGTACATCATGTGCTAAATGGTATCTCAGAGCATGAACTGTATTAAACGGCCATATGGATCAAATATATCAAAAATATATGCTTCATATCCATATATTTTTTTTTATAATATCTAGTGCTTATATTGACTTCAATGGACACTTCACATCCCTGTAATTATGAACGTATATATACACAGCCAAGCTGGTACAGTGGTTAAAAATATTACATTTGGGGACAAGCAAATGCTGTTATTTATAATATGCTTAATTATGAAATGCTGAATGTGGATTTATTCATTAATTTTTTTCTAATATTTTGATGCCTGGTGTATTTTTAATTTTAATAACATTAATATTATTATTAGTACTATTTTTTCCAGAATACTTTACTAGATTTAATATTTCAGTTATACAAAAAACAAAATTCTTTCATCCATAGGATCTAACTGCTATAGGCATTACCAAACCTAACCATCGCAGGAAACTAAAAGCTGAAATAGCTAAACTGAATATTTCTGATGGCATCCCAAACTATAAACCAGTAAGTACATTGTTTTATAAATATTAAAACAGATTAAAAGAGATGAAGTTTTAAATAGTTATTGAATGTTTTCAAATCCATTTTTGAATGTTACATCTGACATTGAGTTGAGGAGACCAGAGAAAATGAATGGTTAAGTTTTATGAGGCAAAGAGTGTTCAGTTTGAATGTATAGAGTGACTTTGAAGGAAAATTGAAATATTTTAAATTTGATGGATTGCATTATATAGTTTTAGTGTTGGACATTTGGAATTATTGTTTGCTGACATTGCACAGAGTCAAGATAAAGTTAGCATAACCAATGATCAGTGAAGAGATGGAGAGAGAGATGGTGAAGCAGGTTGTGGAAATTAAGATAGAACAAGCATGAAGAAGTGATTATGGTAGGAAAAAGTCATGGACTGCATAAAGGTGATGATGAGAGGGAAAAGAATGGAAATTAGTGTCAGGAACAGAGAAACAGGAGTGGTCAGAGCAGAGAGAGAGAGAGAGATTTATTTCATGTTTTTGAGTAGAAAGCAGTTACACATTCAAATTTTTGAATTGTGCGGAAAGGGGTCACATGGTAGCACTCAACATGATAAAAGGTAAAAGACTGCGCTAAAAGAATCGTGTTTGAAGGAAGCTCTTTTCATGAAGGAATCAAGTTACAAATTTGGATGTCTTGTAACGTCATCAAAGAAGGCCACAGAATACTGATATTGCCAGAGAATTTGAAATCTCACATAGCGTTGTATCTAGGCTCTGGGAAACATTTCAAACCAATGGAATGTGTTCCAGATGTTTGCTAAGAGGTTGTCCTTGCTCTACGATGGAGCATGAAGACAGATTTTGGTTATAATCGATACACCATGGCAGGTCAGCTTGCAAGTCAGCTCCATCTCCATTCAAGCACAGGTATGCAGATATCTTGACAAACTGTAGCAAGACATCTGCAACAAGTTCTTCACAGAAACTTATTCACAGGTGCCACCTATCGAGACCAATAGGTGGTGCCTGTGAATAAGTTTTGTTAAACTTCTGCTCCCGCATTTTATCGTAATTGCAAACTTTTTTTGTGCAAAATAACCAGTAAATGGAAAACTAACAGAGGGTACTAAAGAGCAAATTACTTCCACACAACTCGTAAGTACCCAAAGTTTTTCATATCAGTTATTTTTATAATTAAAAAACAACCACATGAAAGCACCCTCTATGCCTACCATGCAAAGTAAAGATGGCATCTACAAGGGCCAACAATGAACGATTACTTCAAGTCCCATCAGAGTAATGCAGCCGACACTCCACTCTCTTTTTACCCTGCTTTACAGTGATGATGCTATATATATAGTGAAATATTTTATTATTATTATTAATGACACCTCCAAGGAGTCTGAAGACTCATCATGGGAGGACACCTACTGTACAACTCACTGTCTCCACTACTACATCGACACCTCTACTACCAATCACCTACATGAACGCCATCTACAGCCCACAATCACCTACATGAACGCCATCTACAGCCCACAATCACCACCACCACCACCACAGCTAGTATTTTTTTGTCTGTAAATTGCATGTGTTCTGAAGGGCCAATTTGTCTGTATGCGGGATGAAAAACCCTAGTTTCCAAGAGAGAAAAACCCTGCTACCTCCATATGAGATCAACTAACTCACTTCAATTGAAAAAGTCCATATAAAGATTTTTCCTGTCATGATGAGAATCGAACTTAGGCCTTTTCTAATCGAAGGGTGCAACATACCATTGCTCTTCCAATTGTGCTACATAGGTACTTATTTGTACATTAAAATTTCATTAATAAATTAATTTCTACTTCATCCCTCTGATTACATGTAGCTCATTCCAATATGGTATCCTGCTGGTAGCAGCATATTTCTTGAGAAGAGAGAAAAAAAAAAAAAAAAAAAAAATTCAAGTCCTCTGATATGCTGCAGGTTCAGTGAATATCTGACACATGAGTAATTTTCTATACTAGACATTCATTATTACAAATATCATCCCTCTCTCCTTAAACTCATTCACAAAACTCTCATAATGATGACCCATTCCACTCATTCACCACTCCCAAAGTCAAAAAAAATCTGATCTTCATCTACTTATTATTATTATGTGACACCTTCAGTGAGTCCAAAGACTCGAGGGAGGAGGGCACCTACTCTACAACTTGCTGTCTCCACCACTCAATCTACCGACTACAATGAACCGCAACTACCATCGTCATCTACACAAACACCAGCTACTGCCCACTACAATCATAGATTGTAGTGGGTAGTAGCTGGTTTTCATAGACAGCCACAAACATTCATGCCCACGGTGGGATTAGTACTCACAGCCTATTGGCTGGAGAGCAGATATGCTAACCACTCGGCCAACCAGGCTGGCAACTGCAGCATCTACTTGTTAACTATACTCTTACATAACTTCTTGGAGTGACCTCTTGTTCTCTCTCGTCTTATTAGTAGAAAATTTCTTCAGCATCTACTCTATAAAAGGTCATCAGGACCTTATATTTCTTTCATATTCTATCAAGTAAACTTTGTAACCCAACTTTCAGCCTAGTCCCATCAGAACAATTTCACAGACCAATCACCATTATGGTCACTTACCACTGGATCCTCTACAATGTTTCTGCATTCCTAAGAAATCTAGGTGATTTTATCTGTACACAGTAGTTCAGATTGGCTCATTAAAGCTTTAAGAAAGAGGAATAACATCTCTACTTGTCATCGTATTCTTCAACATCCAGGTGATCCTTTGAAATGTTTTGCCCACTGTTCCAATATGGTCTCTGTATTTCAAATCCTTGTATCCTTCTCTAATCCCTAGCCTCATCAATTTTCTGCTTTTGAATTCAGTAGTGTTGCACACAAATTTTTAACCTTTCATCTGCCATCCAATTTGTTCCAGTTTAAGTAATGGAGATCCATAGGTACTTGTCATATGCCTTTGCAAAATCCAGCGGTATCATTTCTTTCATGTAACTCAACTGTCACTTTATCGTAGAAATTGAGTAAATACTATGGCAAGATCAATCCCTTCACAAAACCATGCTGCCATCTGCATGGAGTATAATAAATTTAAGGATGTAATTAAAATGCACAAAAGGATTGCTCAAGAAAGTGATTTCATGGTCTTCCTGAAGTAATTAAATAATCTACAAAATTTAAGATCCCTCTCCCTCCTTTAAGGCAGGAACTAAGATCGTTTTAGCTCCAGCCCCTACTGGATATATCGATTATCTAAAATCCATATAAGAGTGATTCTTCTCTCTTCTACAAATTTCTCATTTAACAATGTAGGTGAGTTAGCTAATTAAACAATTAGCTGATTCACCTACTCCATCACTGTCCATCTCTTTTGTTTAAAAATCTTACCCATTTTAAGTCTTCCATGAAAAGTTTAAAATTTAAGTAGTGTGATATTATGGACATTTTTAGCATTGAGGAATGTGTTAGCAGAGCTAATCTCAGATGGTATGGTCTTAAATAGAATAGAAGAGGAAAGATTAGCAAAACAAGTGTTCTCTGCCAGGTTGGCAGGGAAAAGACGCAGAGGAAGACCAAGATATAGGTGATTGATACAGTAAAAAGTGCCTTAGAAGATAGAAATATAAGATCGGATAATGTTGGAGTCTTGACAGGTAACAGATTGATTTGGAGGAAAATTGTAGATAGGAAGTTAGTAATGATGTAAATTTTTCATGTAGTACTATCATATCCTATACACCCCTTGAGGGTACATGTCAGGAATTTGATGATGATGATGATGATGATATTATGGTCAATTTTGACATTACTTTTGTCTTCATTACCCCTCCCTTTTTTTTGAATGAAACCTTATCACTTATTTAAAAAAAAACTCCCCCTTATATCACAGATCCACATTTTTGTTACCCATGCAGGTTACTTCAGTTGTAAGAGCAAAATATAGATAGATATAGAGGGTATGTGTTCTCCCTTTTACCTCCCCTGACCAATTTCTACAAAGAACATGCTGAAAAATGTCTTAAGATATACTGATGATGTTCTCTCAATTTACCTGCATGGCCCAGACATATTAGATACATTCCTTCTTATTACACTCATGAATGTAATTCACAATTGAAAAAAAAAAAGGAATAAAAAGTAGTCTGGCATTCTTTCACAGTATACAGACCCCCCCCCCACACACACACATACACACAAACAGTGAATATATTGAAAACAAACTCTCTCATCATCCTCCACCCTACAAGCAATATGGTATTATAAAAATTCTAACTAATAAAGCCTCCAATTTCTGTTCTAACCAGACATCCCTCTTGCTGGACTTTAACTATGTATAGCATACCTTTTTATATTATTATTATTACATAACACCTCCAGGGAGTCCAAAGACTCATCGAGGGAGGGTACCTGCCCTACAACTATCCATCTCCACCACTCCACAAACTGCAACTACCTTCATCATCTACCGCCGACCACCACTAGTATTTTCACAGACAAACATCCATGCCCATGGCAGGATTTGAACCTGCAGCCTTTTGGCTGGAGAGCGGATGTGCTAACCACTCGACCAACCAGACTGGCAATGATGGCCACATTTCCAACAGACATGAAAATACTTAATCTCTCAATACTTAACCTTCTCTACACAGATTTCCTCGGTGCTGTCACTATTCACTATATAAGAGGATTATTTGAAAAAAATTGGAACTTTAAGGAAATACAATATGTGCCCTGATTTCAAACCCCACTTGAAACTGGGTCCTTATTTGCTCCCTTAAAGACTACTTGCTTCTTTTGTCAGTACCTGATATAAAGTTCCTTCTTCCCAAGTTAACCTATTCTTGACAGACTGGAAGATCTACTAACATCCATTTGGAAGAACATAAGAGATAAATCCACATCTGGTGGTTCATGCATTCAATAGAACCAAATGGAAGGAAGCTACTATGCTCTCAATTGTAGCAAGTTTAAATGTCAGAAACTCCTCAAGATATAGCGCCTCCGTAGCGCAATTGGAAGAACGACGGTACATTGCGCCCTTCGATTGGAATAGGCCTAAGTTCGATTCTCGTCGCGACGGGAGGAATCTTTATCTGGTCGATTTCAATCGATGGTGAGTTAGCCGATCTCATACGGAGGTAGCAGGGTTTTTTCTCCCGGAAACTCGGGTTTTTCATCCCGCATACATACAAATCGGCCCTTCAGAACACACGCAATTTACAGACAAAAATTACTAGTTGTAGTGGTGTTGGAGGTGGGCGGTAGATGGCGTTGATTCGTAGTAGAGCTAAGGTGTAGAGACAGTTGAAGATGTCCTCCCGCGATGAGTCTTCGGACTCCTTGGAGGTATCAGGAATAATAATAATAATAATAATAATAATAATAATATGTAAAGCTGTAATTTTTAGGCATCTTGTGTAACAACAAGGCTTTCTATTAGTGCCTGTAAGGGGGTACTCTTCCTAGACTCTAGATTTTAAACTATTTAATTCCACTTCATTTGCTTTGTTGTTGTATGTCTGTTACAGGTTGTCTCTGTAATGGAGATGAAATATTATAGGCATTAAACTGTTTAATTCATTCAAGTGTGTTATTTTCATTTACATTAAATAGTCAGCATAATTTAAATTTATGCTGACTATTTAATGACTATGCTGACTGCTTTTTAAACTCATTTGAAATCATATTTCCAGGACTCACTTGTAGAATGGCTGCAGTTGCTACACCTGGAAGAATATTACACAACTTTATGTCAGCAGTGTTGCAACACTGTAGACAGTGTAACAGAGCTTGCATGGGAAGATCTTGAAGATATTGGTATACAAAAACTGGGTAAGAAATGTTTATCATAAAATATTGCATAGAATGCTTGTTGTGTCACATACTTCGTAATTCCCTCACACAGTTCTCACTATAGAAAACTTTATTATAGAAATTACATGCACTATAAACATTTGCAAAGAGTAGGTCCTGTTTTAGCAATTTATTTGCATTTTATGATAGAGTAATGACATGGATATCGATAAGAACAGAAAGTCCTGAAGGGCCCATACATTAACACTAGTCTAACCTCAAATTCATTAGAGTAAATCTTCTGCTACAACATATTATTTTAATTTTCACAAATTTTCTATAGTGAGAATTGACGGTAATTTCTTTATATCATATAATATTTTGTTTGTGATAACAAATGCAGATAATTGTGTTTCCATTGCAGCAACAATTTTTCTGCTTTTACAAATATCTCTTACATTTTATTTCCATAACTATATCCTCTTCCATTAATCAAGTATCATTAATGCTTGTAATTTTTGGCTGTCATGAAAACCAATGCTAAACCATCATAGTATTATTTCTCGGGCATCTCCATAGAGTCAAAGATATATTATGGGAGGTTAGTATTAACCATTATTAACACAATACTTATCATACTTCTCCTTGAACTCATTCCCTGATAAACTCATTCTTCCTCGAACTCATTCCTGTACATCGTTTCAAGTCTATTAACTTAAGATTAGGTTACTTACTGCTTTCTCTAAGGTTTCCTTTTTACTATATATAGGCATACCATGGTCATATGACATGTTAGGTTCCAGACCACCATTGTATAAATGAATTTTGTTGTATAGCAAATTGCATTTTTTTTTTCACTTGTGGATGCATGTAATAGTTTAATAACACATTTAAGCAATCTTATACAATATATGTATAACTGACTTAAATAAAGCATTTATTTATGCCAGTTACTAAAACAAAAAATTTAGAATAATTTTTGCAAACAAGATGTTATTTTGAATGATAGTTTAAGGGGACATGCTGATTAGTTTGGTCATTTATCCACACTATTAGAAGTTTTTCCATTATGGCAATAATACTGTCACATTTATGGATAACTGTACTATTATGACTGTGGTTGTGGTCAAGATGTTGGAGAGATTGGTTAGAAATAGAATACAGGATTAGGTTGATGGACATAGCCTTCTTTATGATTGTTCTTAAGGCATCTCCATAGCCTAAGTTTGATTCTTGTCATGATGGGAGGAATCTTTATATGGACTTTTTCAATCGAAGGTGAGTTAGCCGATCTCATATGGAGGTAGCAGGGTTTTTTCTCCCGGAAAGTCGGGTTTTTCATCCTGCATACAGACAAATCGGCACTTCAGAACACGTGCAATTTTCAGACAAAAAAATACTAGCTGTGGTGGTAGTGGTTGTGGGCAGTAGATGGCGTTGATGTAGGTGATTGGTAGTAGAAGTTCTATGTAGTAGCAGAGACAGAGAGTTCTACAGTGGGTGTCCTCCGGCGATGAGTCTTCAGACTCCTTGGAGATGTGACGAATAATAATAATAATGATCGTCAGCATGGATTTGTAAAGAGTAGGTCCTGTTTTAGCAATTTACTTGCATTTTATGATAGAGTAATGATAAGGATATTGACAGAAGAAAGTTAAAATATTTTGGACACAAAAGGATGGAAGGGGGACTTCTCAGAACAGTAATAGAAGGTAAAGTTCTTGGGAAAAGAGGCAGGAATAGACCATCAATGAGATGGATGGATGGTATGTGTGGAGTGACTGATCTTCAGAGAGAGTTGAGGCCATCAGAAAAGCAAACAACAGGACTACATGGTGAGGCCTAGTGTGGCACATCACCGAGCATCAGAGTAACCATAAGCATCTGTAGATGCCCAGTGAACATAGAGAGAGAGAGAGAGAGAGAGAGAGAATGGATGTGTTAGATAGAGGAGAATTATATACGGTGATATTCTTGGACTTTGCAAAAGCATTTGATAGATTATAAGTTTGTGTACAAGCTGCAAAGGATGGAATAGATAGTATATTGGTCAGATCAATGTTTCGCAACCTTTCTAAGGCCAAGGACCAGTAAAATGCTGAAAACAATTTTCCGGACCACTAAGTTACAGAGGCGTAGCTGGGGAAGGAGAAGCAATCCGCCCCAAGTGGCACTTTTTTTTTGGTGTTTAAAAAATCTTGCCTTACTGTCTATAAAACAGCAACTGAGTGATGAAATAGACTGCGACAATGTCATCGACAATTTTGTGAACAGAAAAGCAAGAAAAATAACATTTTAGAATGTTGGAATTAAAGTTTTCCTTCAAAAATAAACAAAAATAAAAAAGTCTAAATGACCTATTTTCCTATACGTCATTTTGACTTTTTGTAATATTTTTTAAAAACCTAAGTAGGATTGAAACATACTATTTGATTTTTAAGACCATGGGTTTAATAAACATTTATACATAATCGTCTACTAGTTTTGCTAGCTGTAACTGTCTAGCTTTCTCAAGACAAGAAAGGTTATGCTAGTATTAAATGCAAAAAACAAAAGAATGAATTAACGGTTTAAAAACAGTTAGACGAATTGGAGAGCACGCATGACATCACATGCATAAGGCGTGAAGACTTATTAAGTGGCGTTTTATAATTTTTCGCATAATTTAGTTCCGTTAAACTTAATGAATTTAACAGATTTTTCCGCACATGTCTTTTAATATTATTCCCTGGTTTCTATTGAGGTTATTTCCTGTTTGTAGGACTATTGCAGCTTCTTTACTGGGTTAGATGGATCAGAGATTGACTTTCTGAACGATACCAGCAGGTTGTGTGTGATGGAGCACTATGTCAAAAAAGGAGGGTAACCAGTAGTGTTCCGTAGGCTCTTGAGCCTTGTTGTTTAACCTTGTTTGTAAATTATGTATCATGTGGACTGAGTGGGAATCTTCAGTTATTTGCTAATGATGCAAATTTGGGAAGAATTATAAGTAGCACTGCTGATGTTAATTCCCTTCAGGAAGTTATGAATAGACTTTTTACTTGGACAAAGGAGTAGGATTGTAGTTTTAATATTAATAAGTGCAAGGTGTTGCAGAAAATTTGGAGTGCAGAAATATAAGGCTGCGTACTATATCAGTGGTACCGTACTACAGGAAGTGGATGAGATTAGAGATTTGGGAGTGATAGTTGAACAGTAGACTGAAGTTTAGAGCGCATATTACTAGTGTTGCAAAGTCTGCACATTATAGTGCTGCTATGATAAGAAGTACTCTAACATGTAGAACAGTGGTTCTCAACTTTTTCCACTTGTGTACCCTTTTAAACCTGTATTTCTATAAATTGTACCCCTTGCTTTTAATATAGCTGTTTTTAAATACTGACACTTTTGTTCAGTGCTTATCTTAATGTAAAATAGTGGAAATGAGATTTCCACTATTTTACATTAATAGTGGAAATTATTGTAAAATAGTGGAAACTATTTTACATTAATTTCCATAAGGTGACCGGGTTATAATCCACATCAAGTTTTGGTTTTTTAACCATTCTTGTTTTCAACCACTGATCCATAACTGACACACTTAAAAATCACTGGCAATAATAACTGAAACTACGTTAAATTAAATAAACAAATTACTTGAAAAGAATCGCAATTAAAGACAACGCACTCACTTATACTCAGTCATTAACTGAACTGATTAAACAGTCTGGCTGCGGATGTATTTATATTTTTGGAGAAGTTCTAGAAATGTCGCAAATGGAAGTAAGTGGAAGGTTCGTTATCACAAAGGTCATTTCTTAGTAACACGCGATTGTTCTGGAAAGGAGGATGGGCGACAAAAGTGACTCATGAACTGTGCATAATGATTGGTAGAAGAGTGGTTTGGGGGAGGGGTTCATAGCCATGTTCTTACCAATCATCATTCTCTAATGTGAGCTAGTTTTGAAGTGATTCAAAATTAAATTTTGGTGATTCAAACTTAACATTTATTGTTCTATAACTAACATTTTGCATTTTGTTTACTTTACTTGTTTTTTCCTCCATTACTGATTCTTTTTTGTGTACCCCTGAATGGCCCAGCATGTACCCCTGGAGGTACTCGAACCACTGGTTGGGAATCGATTATGTAGAGATAAGGAAGTAGTTGTGCCACTGTATAAAGCACTGATCAGACCACACTCAGACTATTTTGCTCAAATCTGGTGACCTAGTTTTCAGTGAGATGTGGAGACATTGGAGAAGGTCCAGAGGCATGTGACTAAGGCAGTATAAGGACTTTGGACTGCTGGCTATGGAGAGAGAGGTTGAAAAAATTTTGATTGCAGAGTTTGGTGTATAGGAGGAAGAGAGGTGATATGATAGAGACGTTTAAGTTAGTGAGAGGATTTTATCAGATTAATCCAGATGAGATTATGAAAAGAATAGAAGGCGAGAGAGGGGAAAACCAGAGGTCATCAGTGGAAGTTATGTAAGAGTGTGGTGAAGAGGTGTGAGATGTAGAGTTTTTACATGGAGAATTGTCAGTGAATGGAACGCATTACCAGAACATGTTGTTAATCCAAGTGGTGTTAAAGATTTTAAGATTCTGTATGATAAATATATTGTCAGTTGAATGAACCTCTCATATTGTGCAATAATATGAGAGGTTGGTAGACTCCATGAAGGGTGCAATATGTTTTGTTTTTTGCAAAATGTTTTTTGGAAAATGTGTTTTTCGCCTATTTCACCGAAATAGGCCGGAAAAAAATGTCTATTTCGGTGTTTGATACCACTATCATCATTAAATTTAATCTTAGCATCTAATGTAATAGGTTTACAAGTCTTATTCTTTTCACTGGAAATAATGCCCTTGCTTTGATTTTTATCTACCATTATGCCATTATTAACAAAAATAAAACAAGTTATAAACAGTTTGTAATTCATAATGAGACATCAAAACTCATAGAGATGCAGTGTAAACAAATTGAGTTCACAAAATCTGTGCATGGGTTGATTCACAGCAGTGTCATGTCACTAAAGCCATCTTATGAATGAATGCAACATTGTATAAAATGAACACTGGTCATAATATATAGTAAGGTCAAAATATATATAGTAATAATATATATATATATATATATAGTAATAATAATATATAGTAAAATATATATATAGTAATAATATATTGTTACACCTCACCTCACGAAACATTGTAAGGTGGGCCTTACTACATATATACTTTTCAAAAGCAGTTTTTAACTTGACCCCTTATCATACACATTTTCATTTGAGATCATTTTACTGTGTATACATTATGACTGTTGAACAATAAATACAAACAAAATATATATAATGCCAAATTAAATTAGCTAAGAAATTATATTTTTGCTTAATCCTTTATCCAAATTTAAATAAACAAAGTCTGTGTATGAAGTATCTTCACAACTAGGCTATTTGTATATAGAGAGTAACTGCCTTGGTATAATCTCCTTACCAACTTAACAGTCTCAATCATATCTCCTCTTCTTCTCCAATTCATGAGGCTTTGTAAACTGTATTCCCTCAGTCTGTCTTCATACCCTACATTTCAAAGACCATTTACCACCTTAGTCAATCTTCTCTGGACTCCTTTGTAATATATCCTCATCACTGCAAAAACTAGGCGAACAAATCTGTGCACATTAATCTATATGAGGCCTGATCAAGGGATTATACAGTGTAGCCATAATCACTTTATTTCTACACTTTAAGATCTTCCACATGATTGCCATAATCTGATGTGATAACGTCATAACTTGAGCAGTGTAACCCCTAAACTTCAGGTCTTTATCCACCACTCAGATCTCGTCTCCTCAGCCTCATTCAAAGTTTTCCCACCAAGTGTATACTTTTGCATCCCGTTGTTGCCTACCAAATGTCAGTACCTTATGCTTTGCAACATTCAACTAATGGTTTCACTCATTATTAGGTTTAATGGAATGAATATAGTAGAGAAAAACAATTCAACACAAGTGTATGGATTCTGTATTTTTTCTCAGTCACAGAGATGTCACTTAGAATACAATCTTTAAATTGTAAAAGCACACACATGCACAAAAATATACAAAATAATAATGAAAAAATTATACTAAAAGCACAAAGTCCTGTGAGGGGTGCCCTCTATAGGTGCTGTTGACTCTGTTAGACAGGAGGTCTAAGAATTCAAGTTTCCCAAATCTCGTGAAGTTTAACACAACCGTATTTATTAAGATTACATTGGTTTTTCAAATCTGCTGCTGATTCTAAAAAAGCATCTTGCAAGTTTATATTTTTTGTGGTAAAGCTTTCTTCTTTTTTTTTATCAGATATTTTCTGTCCACTACTGGATCAAGGCCTCCATTCAATCCTATATTGGGCTTTTCTTTGCCACTGAGTTCCAGCCATCTCTTTAATCTTGTCCTCCCACAATCTCTTTGAATATAATGCCATACAATCTATTAATGGCTGTTATAATATTTCTTACCTTAGTCTATGCTCTGTCCCAAGTATTATGCTTTCTATCTAGAATGCCAATACTGAGTAATGATCTTTTCATTTTCCTTTGGGCAGTCCTCAACTTGTTAGTCATTTTTTTAATCCAAGTCCAAGTTTCACTTCCATATGTCATGACCAGAAGTATTCAGCTGTTGAATATTTTTCATTTAAGTAATTCAATAATGGGGTGGTGCACCTGTTGGCAACTCGTGTGGGTAAATATGACCTCTCCTATTGCTTCTGCCTTAGAATCTCCACGTTTGGGTCTGCCTCCCGCTGACGAGACCTCAATAAAGGTCTAGACCGGTCTGGGTGGTGGCCCTTGCCTTAATGCATAGCAGTGTTCATGTCTGCAAGGAGATGTGCTTTGCATTGTGGGAGGTGCTGAGACAGGGAGTGATGGGAGCTTGGTCCACCTTTGCTCAGAGTTGCCTGGTGTTGCACTACCTTACCTCACTCCTGAAGATATTTTCAGGTGCAAACTTTGTTTGCTTACACTTGGATAAAGGATTAAACTAGATTTATTATAGAGCGTTGTTATTGACTGTTGTGTTAAACTTGGTAAAAGTTTTACCGAAATGCATCAAATGCTTCAAAAAGCATACGGTGATGAATGCTTATCCTGTACTTAAGTTTACAAGTGATTTAAGCAATTTCAAAGTGGTCGTGAGGACGACAAAAAGCAGGGCGGTCCAAAAAACTGGACTGAGCGAAGTTAACATCCAAAAAGTGCATGATTTTATCAAAGAAAACCCGAAATCGTCTGTCAAATTGATTGAAGATGAATTGGGGATTCCAAAATGAACTGTGCACAACATTTTGAGTGAGAGTTTGCACCTTTGTAAATTGAATTCACGATTTGTTTCCCACAAGTTGGCCAACGACCAAAAAATGTATTGAATTGAATACTGCAAGGACCTCATTAAAACCACTCGTAAGGACTCAAACTTCCTTGAAACGATCGTTACTAATGACAAAAGAAGTTAGAGTATGAGCCTGAAACAAAGCGCCAGAGTGCTGAGTGGAGACCACCAGAAGTGGGACATCCAAAAAAAAAAGTCGCTTGGAGAAATCAAAAGTAAAGACAATGCTGATTTGTTTCTATGATTCCAAGGCATTATCCACAAAGAATTCATTCAGTCTGGCCAAACGGTCAATGGTGAGTTTTATCTCAAAGTTTTGAAGCGATTAATATCAAGAATTTGTCGCGTACGTCATCAATATCGTGATGCAGGCAGCTGGTCACTTTTGTACAATAATGCACCATCTCATCGTTCGAACATTGTGAGACAGTTTTTGAGGAAAAAAACAAATTTGCGTGTTGGATCACTCGCCGTATTCACCTGATTTAGCACCCTGTGACTTCTTTCTCTTCCCCCGACTTCATTTTCCGATGAAAGGAAAGCGATACAACACCATTAAAAACATTCAAGCCGCAGTAACCACGATCCTCAACAGCATCCCAAAAACCGATATAAAAAACCCATTTAACGAATTAACTGACTGTGCCAAATGCTGTATCGAAGCTGAGGGAGAGTATATTGATTGAAATAAATTATTTGAATAATTATAATTGGCCTGTGTTTTATTTTCTATCAAAAGTTTGGTTTCTTTTTGGACAGAGGGTGTATATTGTTCTCTGATATATCACCTTTTTGACTTTGTTGAAATACTGGAAATATTATTCTTATTATAATTACTAACACCAGACCTCTGTGGATACAAAAGAGTTGTTGTGGGAGGTACACGCTGAAATTATTCTCTCAACACATGCCTTACTGTATTCTTAAATTTGAACATTCTACTCTACCCTGTTTATTTTGATGTATTACAATGTGCAATTGCATAGAAGATGACCTAATACTAGGCAGAAAATTCTGTCTCTAATAAGCTTGTTTTTTTCATTTCTTTTAGTATTCCGGTGTGCAGCATGTTTGTAAAACTGTGAACATGTTTTAATAGCATTATTTGTATTACCACAGAGATCTTAACTGTACTTATTTTTGTAACACTACATAAATAGGTACAGCCTCCTACCTCACTTATTTGTGTGGTGGATTATTTCTTATATGTCAGGCAAATTGCTCTTGTACCAAGAATGGGAACAAAGGAGAGAAATATTTGGTTATTAAAGTAAAATTCCTGTCAATAATATGGAAAGGATACTGCTGAAAAAAAAGGGATGATTGAATAGAATGCAAAGATATAATATATTATATTTTCTATGTAATATTGAGAGCCTGTGTAGCTCAGTGGATGTGGCGTTTGCACACCACCGCGCTTGGCCGCACGAAGGAAGACCTCATTTCGAGTCTAGTCAGCGACTAGAGGAAATTTTTCTAAGCCTTTTTTCAACCGGTTCCCGAGTTAGTCGATCTCTGGCACGGGCAAGCAGGTTTTTCCTCCAGGAAACTCGGGTTTTTCGTCCTGTAAACTCAAGAAAATCGACCGTAGAACCCACATTATTTCAGACATTAAATATATTGTGTTAGGGTTAGGGACCACGAGATGGCGGCACATTTGAGCTGTCTCTCTTCACTGTGTACCGCTTAATTAGTGATAGCTTTGGGCCATCTGTCTCTGATTGGGTACCAGTGGAGATTGAACTGCCCACTCAGTCTCCAAAAAAGTTAGATAGGGCTAAATGGCCTCGCCTACTCCTGTATACAGGAATAAAAAAAAAAAAAAGGCGTTAGCTGATTTTTTTTTTTTTTTCTATGTATTATTTTAATTGAAAAAAAATTACTTTACACAGTTGGTGTTTGATGATACCCTTTAGCTGTTAAGGCCTGGTTCACATGATAAGGAGTAGCAGTGTATTGGAATGGTGTTATGAAAAGTGTTGTTTTTCCTAAATTATATTGTGTAGATTTGTATAACAGTGCTTTTGTGTGATTGTCAGACTGGATATAATTATTGTACTGTGGTATTGGTGGCTCTAAAAGTGTTCACTTCTGTTTTTATCTTGATTAACGTGGAAGTGCTCATTAACGTTACAAAAATTGCAGCAGCGACAGCAAAGAAGTGTATGGCAGTATGGACTCAGAGATCCAGTTTTTCTTTGGAATTTTCACAGTGGACAAGATGCAGCAGTTGTTTCATGTATGCATCCAAAAACATAAAAAGAGCATAACTGGTATAAATGACAAGGAAGTTAATAAAAAGAAGCAAATATCCTAGGATGATAGGGTTGCTTTATATGGTGACTCAATCATTAAAGGTGTGGTAAATGATAAAGTGCACAAGACATGTTTTACAGATGGTACAATAAAATGAATAAAAAGATGCTTTGCATAGAAGGAAAGAATGGACGTCAGAATTAGTGGTAGTGGAGGGCACAAACAACTTGAATTATTATTATTATTATTATTATTACCCCAAGACCTCATGGAGTCTGGGAGGTCCCTTTATCACACACACATCTCATCATACTGTGTCTTAAACACACTCAAACTCCTTGCAGACACCACACTCTCAGGCAAGGCATTCCAATCATTCACAACTCTGCACGAAAAAAACCTGCCTGTCACTCCCCTACTCACACACTCTTTATACAATTTCCAGGGATGACCTCTGGTACTCCCCTGATCTCCCACTATTCTCTGTAGAACTTCTCCACCATTGATCTTATAACAATCCCTTACCAACTTGTAGGTCTCCATTATATCTTCCCTCTTCCTCCTCTCCACCAGACTCTGCAAATTACATCTTCTCAATCTTTCCTCATACTCAACATTCCAGAGGTCAGAAACTACCTTAGTCACTTGCCTTTGGACCCTTTCCAACATCTCTTCATCTTTCTAAAAACCTGGTGACCAAATCTGGGCACAATAGTCCATTTGTAGCCTAATCAAAGCCTTATACAATGGAACAAGAATCTCCTTACTTCTACACGTCATTGTCCTCCACTTAATTCCCAGAAACCTTTGTGTTGCCTTCACAATTTTGGCAATATGTCCGCTAAATTTTAGATCCTTATCCACTATCACCCCCAGATCTCTTATTTCCTCTACCTCCAACAATATATTCTCACCAAGCATAAATTCTGCATCCCATCTTTGTTTTAAAACCTTACATTTTGCAACATTGAACTCACATCCCCATTTCTGTGCCCAATCACTCAATTTATTCAAGTCTTCTTGCAAGGCCACAACATCTTCACTACTCTTTATGGTTCGTCCCAACTTTGCATCATGTGCACACAACTGAATATCTCCATCCAAATCATCGCCAATATAATTAATATACAAATTAATCAGTAATGGCCCTAAAACAGACCCCTGAGGCACTCCACTAGTGACTTTCCTTTTCCTGGATATCGCACCCCCATACACAACTTTTTGATAACTATCAGATAGCCATTCTCCAATCCAGGGCACTAATCTAATATCCAACCCCATCTGCTCTAGTTTGACTGTCAACTTATCATGAGGTATTCTATCAAAAGCCTTTGCGAAATCCAAGTATATTACTGTGTATCCTTCTCCTCTGTCCAAGGAAGCAGTCACTTTATTGTAATAAGTAAGTAGATTACTAAAATATGACCTCCCTTTAGCAAATCCATGCTGTCCATCAAAGATAATACCATTGTTGTGAACCCAACTCTGGATCCTAGTTCTCACAAGCTTCTCCAACAACTTAACCACAACACCTGACACACAGACCCCCTTTATGAAGTGGCACAATCTTGCCCTCTTTCCGCTCCTTAGGAACTTGACCAAGTGCAAGACTCGTATTAAAAAAAAAAATGTCAAGGCAGGTGTCGACTCCCTGGCACATTCCTTCAGAATACGCGGTGATATATTATCAATCCCACAGCCTTATTTATATCTAGTTTACTCAACTCCCCAAACAACTCTTGCTCACTTACAGTCAATCTCTCCTCCCCATTATCAACTGTTCTCAATCTCTCCATGAAGTCACATTCACAAGATTGAAAGATCCTTATGAACTGCTCATTAAGTATCTCCACCACACATTCTGCAACAGCTGTCTTTATACCATTTTTTTCCAATCAATGTCATCCTTCCATAATCATTCTTTCTTTTGCTGGCTACATATCGAAAGAACTCCCTTGAATTCTTTTTGGCTTCATTAGCTAACTGCTGTTCATACCTCTCTTAAGCTACTCTCACCAACCAAGTCACCCTCCTCGCCTGGTCTTTATAGACCTCGTGAAATTGGTTATTTCCACTTCTCTTATGCTGCCTCCATAATGCCCCTTTTCTCTGTATCGCATGCTTAATCTCTTTATTCATCCATCTCACACCTACCTTATTTAACCTTCTCACCCTTGGAATACATTTAGACATTGCATCTACTAGATAGTTTTTGAAAATCCCTCAAGCTGCATTGATCTCTTTTCCAGCTAACTTCTCATTCCATGCTACACCCACAAGCTGTCTCCTGAGCTTGCCATAATCACCCTCTCTTGTAGTTTCACATATACCCTTTTCTCACAGTGGTCCTCGCACTGCTGGCAACCACCCAGGTAATCACTTCATGGTCACTCTCACCAATTTGTGGATGATTTGACACCTCATTTATAATTGCATCCTCTGATGAGATGACCAAATCCAAGACCCTTAATCCTTGTGTGCCCTCTGTTACATACTGTCTGAGGTAGTTATCCTTCAAAAACTCAAGAAACGCATTTTCTTTACTTCTAGTTGCTATCTCATCATTCCAGTCTATATTGCCATAATTAATATCACCCTTTTCTTATTTGCTTGGCTAATTTGACTATACATTTCACTATCACCACCATCCACATTACCTGGTCTATAACAACATCCCACCAAGTATTTGATTCCATTCACCTCTATCTCACACCATACTGCCTCAAAACCACTGGCCCTATTTCCCTCTTGCATCTCTACCTTGTATGGACATAACTCCTTCTCTATCATCAATAGCACTCCCCCTCCCTTTTTATCCCTTCTATCCTCACGAAACACATCATACCTTTCCATCTCTATTCCTGTCAGGATGTCGTCCTCATCTAACCATGTCTCACTTATTCCAACAATCTCTGGGTACACAGACACAATTAGTGCAACCATTTCATCCGCCTTGTTTCTTATGCTTCTAGCATTGGTATACAAACACAACAACTCATTTCTGGATCTACAGCTAGTTCCACTGATACCATTCACTCGATGTGCTCTCTCCATGCTGGACTGGGGCCATTTCTCTTTCTGCTTCTTCATTTTAGAACCCTTTGCAACAACACCTGTTTCCTCTTGATCCCCTGGTCATCCCATTACTTTCCTGCCTACACATGCTCTCACCTCCTCTTGGAGCATCCACCTTTCTCACGCTGTGTACCCATGTCCACCCTGAGCCTCCCCGTTTCCCTGCTCCTCTTGCACACGAATTTCTCATTTTCTATACTCATACTACTCACTTCCCCATTCATATCCACTTCTTCAATCTCTCCTGCTCTTCCACATCACTCCCCTCTTGATCTGATTCATTCTCTCTATTCACTTCTCTACCTTCCAGCAGCAGTCTCTTCAAGCAACTCACACCATAACCACTCAAATGCAGTCCATCGCTCCCATACAGCTCACTTCGTCCCTCAAACTCATTCCACACATTAACAAACTGTATTCCCATCTCCTCACACATTTCAGCCAGCATATCATTCATAATCCTTGCTCTGTGCCTCATTTCACCACAGTCATACCTAGGCAACACACTGACTACCCTTCCTGTCAACTATTCTCTTTTATCCTTCCAAGCAGCCTCCTGCTATACATTCTGACACGCTCTTTGTCCCCTCTCAAATCATTTGTACCAATTAATACTATTAACTCTTTTGCTCGCTCCCGCCTCATATCCAATGCCTCATTCACTCTACTCATTTTACCGCCTGGAAAATATACCTTGTGCATTCCATCCTCTCGCACACCTTTAATAATGGAGTCACCATGCAATGCCACTTGCTCATTATTCTTTTAACTCTTTCATGCAATCATGATTTATTTTAATAGTTTTGACCTGAATTCTCTTAATTTCATTCTGCATCCATTTCATATCTTGCCTCATCCAATCCAATTCAACTTCTGAATCTCGCGACACATTCCCTCTATCATTCAATTTTTCTAACTTTCTAACTCTCGACTCTCTCTTCTCACTTTCACTCTTATTCATCCTTCTTTATTCCGTACTTTCGGTCCAACATACGTCCAACTTTCGCTGTCATTCTTCTCACTTTCACTGTCATTCATCTTTCTTTGTTTCCGTACTTTCAATCCAACATGCGTCCAACTTTTGCCGTCATTCATTCTTTTTTCACTATCATTCATCCTTTCGATTTTTTTCACTCTTGATTTCTGCATCATGCCATTTCTAGTTTCATTCGTTCTCTCAATTTTATTTCCTTCCGCCACTCTCGCCTCACTTTCATCCCTTTTAACATCCATTACCATTTTCAAATCGCTCTTTTTCTTTTTTTACTGATTTTTTAACATTTTTTCGCCTCTTTTTTCTCACCATCCTTCTCTTTCAAACGTGCACTCATGTTCCCTGTGACATTCTCGTTACTAACACTTTCTGTCATCAATTTCATATTTGCATTCATCAGTTCCTCGTTTAGGTCACACTTCGCACACACTCTTCTCCCAACTGCACTAAACATCCACAAATCATTTATGTAATTGAAAGAATACATATAACAGACCTCACACTTAACGAAACGACTGAAATCTAAATTAAAATCATGGAATGACAATGCCACCGCCATTTTTTTCTTTTCCCTGCAGGTTACTAGGTCTAATAATAACGATTTGTAATTAAGTTTAGGCAAGAAAAATCCCCCACACTAATAATACTGGTAGTGCACAATGTTTACAGCCGCTCTTACTCAAACAATTACCCATATATACTTAATTATCCCTAGAATAACTTATCTCAATTAGGAGCTCTTCTTAGACAAGTCCACAGCGCTTGGCTCACTAGCGCCATAGTAAGACAAAGAATGTGGAAAGGGATTTGAAGAAGTTGTTGCAAGAAGTGAAGAATAATAGTGTCATTGGGAAAGTGGTTAGTTGCTCAGATATGACTATAGTGAACTGAGCAGGAGAGCAATGATATTGAATGACAAAATGGTTGAATTATGTCAGGCAGAGAGTGTTCAGTTTGTGAATGTATGGAGTGAATTCGAAGGGAAGGTTCAAAGAAAAGTTCTTAGAATAGTTCAAAGTTGATTCAATGCATTTGAATGCGTTTAGTATTGGCCATTTGCAGCAGTTGTTGTTTAATAACAGTGCACAGGGTCCACATGAAATTAGTACAACTAAGAGTCAGAGAGAGGTGAAGCAGGTTGTGGAAGGATGGATAGAAAGGTGAAGAAGTGATTATAGCAGAGCAAACTGATGCAGTGCAAAATGGTGGGGATGATAAAAATATAAATGAAAATCAGAGTCAGGATTGGGGAAATGGGGATGGTCAGAACAAAGAGAGAAATGCACTATAGCAGAGAGAGTACAGAGTGATTGTGTTGATGGGATGGCCTAAAAGAGTGGAGAATTGTTATACTTATATATTAATGTACGGTGCATCAGAAATAAAGGGGCTGAGTTTGTAGAATTGATTGAATCAGTATGCCCAAAGAAAATTAGCATAAGTGAAACTCAGTTGACTGAGGATTCTATACTGTCAGGACTTGAAATGGTAGGATATAGAATTTTCTGAAAGGATAGGAAGATCAAGAGAGGAGGGGGGGGGGATTGTTAATAGTAGCAGAGGAATTGTGTCCTTCAAGAGTCGAAGTGGAAAACAGTAGTACATGTGAAGATTTTGAAACTGTTTGGTGTGAAGTTGAGATCAGTAGTAGAATATAGTATATCTAATACGATGCTGTTAGAGAACAGGGAATGTAGAGAGTATTGATTATGAAATGTTTAGACAAATTAGTTGGGCAAGTAAAGGGAAGATGATCATAATGGGAGATTTTAATTATAGGAACGTGGATTGGAAAGAAGACATAGTAACAAGGAGAGTGTTTGTTTAGTTTCTATGGGATAACTATCTAAAGCAGCATGTGATGGAAGCGACATGGGATTTATCAGTGTTAGATTTGGTGATATCCTCACGGGATGTGGTTGTGAATGAGGTATCAATACTGCCACCTGTTGCTGAAAGTGATCGTGAGGTATTGGTTTAGAAGGTAGTCAAACAGGAGCAAGTAGTTATTAAGAAGGTTTATATGTGGAACTATAAGGGTGATTATCAGAAGCTCTGTAGTCAACTGGCATCAATACCTTGGGTTGATGAATTGGGTAGAAAATATGTTGAGAGTGCATGGGAAATTATAAGGCATTATCTAACACAAGCAATGCATAACTGCATACCAAGAGTTAAGCGAATAAATAGAGTAGGAGTGAGATGGATGAATGGCGAAATCAAGCAGGCAGTGTTACAAAAGAAGTTGATGGAGGAAGTACAAGACAATTTGCAGTGAACTGACACATGAAGAATATAAAGTGCAGGCCAGAAATGTGACAAGCCTGATTAAAAAAGAAAAAGTAGAATATGAGAGGAGATTGGCCAGTCAGGTCAAAGCAAGCTAATCTAAGGGAATTTTTCTGCTGTGGCAAGCAAGAGGGAAAATAATTATGGCAGGAAGTGATTATAGGGAAAATAATTATGGCAGGTTGATGCTGGTGAATAGCTATGGTAGTAGAGTAACCATAGCAAATAATATAGTGGAATTATTTAATGAATACTTCATCGGTGTATCATAGTGGTGTGAATGATGCTGTGCAACATGTAGAAGGGAGGCAAGAATTAGGAGAATTAAAGGTGAAAGAATCAGAGGTGTACCAAGTGTTGCTTGGGTTAGATGTTAATATGGGAATGTTAACATCTAACATGGTGAATTATATATCACTATGTATTTTTAAAAAATGTGCAAAAGAGTTAGCCATGCCCTTGTCCTAGTTATTTAATGAAAGTCTTGCAGTGCAGAAGGTTCCTAAGGAGTAGAAAGAAGGCAAAATAATACCTCTCCAGAAGCATAGTTTGAAACTACCCTAACTGGATTTAAGTCATCTGATATCATTAGTAGCACTCCTCCTCTCCGATCTATTCTGTCATTCCTAAAAACAGTATACCCATTACACTCAATCCCACTTACCATATCTGATTATGATAGCCAGGTTTCATTAATGTCAGCAATCTTAGGCCACATCATATTCAATAAAGCAACGAACTCAACCCCTTTGTTTCTAATGCTCCTGGCATTTGTATATAGACATAATAAATTACCACCTAGCCCATTCTTATAATTAGTTATGCAATCTATTTGGTCTTGTTCTAGAATTTTCTTTTTTCCCTCCCCCAGACATACTTAAAATGTCTGAACCTAAAGCATATTTTTCCACCCCTTCACCACTTACATAACCATGTTTGAAGACATTTATATCTTTATCATGTTTGCATACCATAGCTGAACTTTCACACACATTTTTCTCATTCCTCCCTTGGTGATCTAGTTTCCCTGAATCTGCATTAGCTCTCATAAAAGGAAGTAATTTCTCCAGGCTTCTGATGCCAAATGAATTCAAGTGCAGGCCATTCTTATAAGTCTTTTCTGCCATCAAACACACCCCACACATCTAAAAACTTGCATCCATATCTTCTACACAGCTATGTGTGAAATCATTTGCTATCATTGCCTTCCTCCTTAACTCAGTACTGTCATATCTGGGTTGTAATCCAACAATTTTTACTCTCTCACATTTCTTTCTCACTTCTTCCAACAGACCTTTTATATCTTCTCTCATACTATATTTGTTGTGATCAAAGTGTTGGAAAAATTGCTTAGAAATAGAATACAGGATTGGATTCATTGACACAAGATTCTCTATGATGGTCAGCATGGGTTTTGAGGGTCAGGTCTTGTTTTAGCAATTTGCTTATGTTTCATGATAAATGAAACATAAGCAAATGTTTCTCCCTTATCCAACACATTTGTTGACAAATGTGTTGGATAAAGGAGAATCATATACAGTGATATTCTTGGACTTTGCAAAAGCATTTGATAGAGTAGCACATGATAAGTTGTTACACAAGCTGTAGAAGATAGGAATAGATAGTATATTGATTAGATGGATCGGAGATTGGCTCTCGGAACAATACCAGCATGTGTACAATGGAGCTGTGTCTCAGAAAAGGAAGGTGACTAGTGGTGTGCCTCAGGGTTCTGTTCTTGGGCCCCTAATGTTTTAACTTGTTTGTTAATGACATTACATGTGGGTTGACTGGGGATCTTCAAATGTTTACTGATGATGCAGTTAGGTAGAACTATCAGGGGCGGTGCTGATGTTAGTTAATTCTCTACAGGAAGATTTGAATAGACTTTTAGCTTGGACAAATGAGTGGGGCTGTAGTTTTAATGTTAATAAATGCAATGTGTTACACTTTGGGATACAGAGATATAAGGCTACATACTGTATTGGTGGAACTGTACTTCAGGAAGTGGATGAGATTCAGGATCTTGGAGTGATGGTGGACAGTGGACTGAAGTTCCGAGGGCACATTGCATGTGTTACAAAGACGGCACATAGTATTGCTGCTGTGATAAAAAGTACATTGACATGTAAGGGATAAGGAGGTAGGTGATGGGGCATCTATATAAGACATTGGTCAGACCACATATGGACGATTGTGTTCAGATTTGGTTACCTAGTTTTCATTGTGATGTGGAAACACTAGAGAGGGAGTCCAAAGACAAATAACCAAAGTGATATCAGGATGCTGGAGTGTTGGTTATGAAGAGGTTGGATGATCGGAGGAAATGATGAAATATGACAGAGACCTTCAAGTTAGTTAAGGGATTCTATCAGATTAATACAGAAAAAATTACAAGATTGGTGGAGATATAATTCAAAAGCAATTCTGAGCTGTGCAATCGAGGTGCTTGGTGAAACATCTGAAAAGATTAGAGAGCAGAAGGAGGGTTGGTGGTGGAATAATAATGTACAAGAAGCAGTGATGGCTAAGAGGAAGGCAAAGCAGAAGTGGGATGGGTCAAGAGTGGAAGAGAACAGAGAGGCATACAGAGAGAAAGCAAGAAGCCGAGAGAGTTGTGGTGCAGGTGAAGGATATGTCATATTAAGATCTTTATGATCAATTAGAAACAAAGAAAGGATAGGGAAAAATTTATCGATTAGCAAAATGTAGAAATAAGGCATCAAAGGACTTCATGTGAGGCAGATCAAAGACTCTGGAGGAATGTAGATATAAGAAACAGATGGAGAATATACTTTGAAGGACTTTTGAATGAAGAAAATGCGAGGACTCACAGAGAAAGATGGGCAGCCTTATGAGGGGATGGTGCAGAACATCAGTAGAGTGGAAGTGAAAGAGGCCATGAAGAGAATGAAGAATGGAAAATTGGTGGGTCCTGCCAGGATCCCAGTGGAGGCATGGAAGGCACTGGGGGAAGAGGGAATTGACCTGCTGTGAGACCTGTTCATGAAAGTTTGCCAACAGAAAAATATACCCGACGAATGTAGGGAAAGTACTCTTGTGCCTTCTACAAGGGCAAAGGGGATGCACAAGACTGTAAGAATGACAGAGGAATAAAGTTGATGTCCCACACACACAATGAAAATCCTAGAAAGGGTTCTTTATGGAAGATTGCAAAGGAGCAATTTGGCTTATGCCTGGTCAATCAATGACAGATGCCATCTTTGGGTTATGGCAGATGATGGAAAAGTTTTGAGAGAAACAATGAGAGCTACATCTGGTGTTTATCGATCTGGAGAAAGCGTATGATAGAGTGCCAAGGCAAGAAGTCTGGAGGTGTCTGAGGGAGAAGAAGGTAATGGAGAAATATGTCAGGTTGGTGCAGGAGATGTACAGAAATGCGAAGACAAGAATTCAAACCTGCTCGGGACAGACAGAAAGTTTTCAAATGACAGATGGCTTACATGAAGGGTCAGCATTAAGTCCATTCCTGTTTAATATTGTGATGGAGGTGTGGTGATGGAGGAGGTGAGATAAGATGTGAGAGGTGAAAGTAAGACAGAGTATATGTGTGTTGCAAAGTGGATGGCAGCTAGGAGACAAATCTGGAGCTGGAAGGAAATGTCATCAGGAAGGTTAGGAACTTTAGATACTTAGGTTCAACAGTGGAAGAGGATGAAGAGGCCGAGAAGGAAGTGGAATGGAGGAACTGGAGAGAGAGAGAGATGGCTGGAGTGCAATGTGATAAGAGGGTGCCAATCAATCAATCAATCTAAAAGGCAAAATCTATAGGACAGTAGTGAGACCAGCTATGACATATGCTATGGAAACTGTAGCCCTGAGGGAAAATCACATCAGCAGGATGGAGGCAGCGGAGATGAGAATGCTTAGGTGGATGTGGTATGATCAGAAAGGATCGTCTGAGAAATGACTATGTGAGGGGAATGGTGAAAGTTACGAACTTAGGAGCGAAGATACAGGAGGCAAGGTTGAGATGATTTGCTCATGTGATGAGGAGGGAGGAGGAATATGTGGTAAGAAAGGTCATGCAGATGGATGTGCAGGGGAGGAGGAAGCACGGATGGCCAAAGAAGAGATGGAGGGAGCTGGTGAAGGAGGAGGACTCGAGGATGAAGAACTTGGATATGGTTACAGCTTAAGACAGGAGGATGTGGAGGAGATTTATCAAAAACAACGATCCCACTTAAGTGAGACAAGCTGCAGAAGAAGAAGAAGAAGTGGATGTTAGATGGGAAGAATGAGAGATCATCCCTGGAAGTTGTATAAAGATGTGGTGAAGAATGGTGTGAGGAGTAGATTTTTTATGTGGAGAATTGTTGAGTGGAATGCATTGTCTCTGCCTGAACGCGTTATGAGTGTAAGTAGTGTAAATAACTTAAAAGTTATTTACATTATATTTACAACTCATTATGATACGCATGTTTTGGTTGAGTGGGCCTCCCACAATGAATCTGTTGACTTCATGGAGGTTACAAAATATTCAAAATAATAATAATACTTAAATATAAAGAGCCAGTAGGCTTCATTTCGGCAATATAAACATTATTTAAATTAAGGGGATATTAAATCCCACATTGTTTTAAAACCAAATAAGAAACTCAAAGATTGGAATCAGGGAGTTTCATGCCGAATATAGTAAACTATAAAAGTATTGGTGATTACTAGCGTGAGCTAATGCAAGTGATCCTAGTATGCAGTACAATACCGGGCAACTCGCAGCAAAGGTGGTAAAGTTCTGATTGCTATTCTTAGGTATTTTCCTTAATGGAAAAACACATTTCCTAGGAAATGTATGCTGTTATTACATTATGGTGGGAGGTCACTACCCAGACCGGTTTCAGCCTTTTTTGAGGCTTCATCAGTGAGTAGCTAGACCAAATTAATACCAACGGGTATAGCGAAAAGAACTTATATACTCTGCTATTCCCTTTGGTATTAATTTGGTCTAGCTACTCACTGCCTGGTATTGTACTACGTACTAGGATCACTTGCATTAGCTCATGCTAGTAATCGCCGATACTTTTATAGTTTACTATATTCGACATGAAACTCTCTGATTCCAATCTTTGAGTTTCTTATTCGGTTTTAAAACAATGTAGGATTTAATATACCCTTAATTTAAATAATGTTTATATCGCCGAAATGAAGCCTATTGGCTCTTTATATTTAAGTAACTTAATGGATGCACCTGTTTGACAACTCGTATAGCAGAGTATATAAGTTCTTTTCGCCATACCCTTTGGTATTAATTTGGTCTAGCTACTCACTGATGAAGCCTCAAAAAAAGGCTGAAACCGGTCTGGGTAGTGACCTCCCACCGTAATGTAATAACAGCATACATTTCCTAGGAAATATGTTTTTACATTATAGAAAATACCTAAGAATAGCGATCAGAACTTTACCACCTTTGCTGCGAGTTGCCCAGTATTGTACTACGTACTAGGATCACTTGCATTAGCTCACGCTAGTAATCGCCGATACTTTTATAGTTTACTATATTTGGCATGAAACTCTCTGATTCCAATCTTTGAGTTTCTTATTCGGTTTTAAAACAATGTGGGATTTAATATCCCCTTAATTTAAATAATAATAATAATAATAAACTTTTTTTTTTCATTTAAATAATAATTTCACCCTATGGGAATAATAATAATAAAATGATACATGGAAAAGATAATATATACATCTTTTTCTTTCTATTTAATGTACTTTTCCCCCCCAGCAATATCTTTTCCATAACAGTAACAAGAATTTTACTTTAATAACCAGATATTTTTCTCTTTTCAGTTGAAGGTAAGTTAACAGGTCTCATATGGAGGTGGAAGACCTCCCAGAAACTCAGGTGTTTGATCTAGCAAAACAGACAAACTGAACTGCAGAACCCACAAAATTGACAGCCGTAATATGCTATGTAGATAAGTTTCAAAAAGACCAAGTTACTTGTCCGTGACAGGCCATTGAGCCTAATATGCAGTGGGTGAATTGGAAGTTTTAAGTACAGATACTATGTTTACTTTATATATTTCTTATAAGTTTCTGCTTATTCTTCTTCACATATATCTTGTGTTATGGTAATGTTATATTTTATGACAATGGATTGAATAATTTAAGTGCTTGCATTAATCAAACTAGACTTGTTTCATTTAGGTCACCAAAAGAAAATAATGTTAGCAATTAAACGAATTCAGGATATTAACAGTGGTCGTCGTCCAAGTTTACCACCTGATACAGTTGGACAAAATGTAGACATGGCAAGAAATCTATCAGCTACTCTTCCCAGGCCCTCTACCCTTAGTAAGTATGTGTTTCTAAGTTTTTTCATATTTATGCAAAAGGAGAGGGTCAGGCAAGCTTTCCAGAGTGCACTGACTGAACAGAAGATAGATTGATGAACAAACTGCTTACTGAAATATCAACAGGAAATAGTTGTTTGTGAAGTATGTAACTATTCTCTTATGTAACTCAGATGAGATAAGAGAATAGTCGACTAGTAATTTTGCATCTTATATGAAGCTCTAAAATTCAACTTAAAAAAGCACATTCTAGATGTCACTGTGTCCTTCATACTTCTTAAAATCATTCAGAATTATACTTACCACCCACTTTACCAATGCTTATTTGTTTATTATACACATTCGTGAGTGCACACAATCTACTTTTTACTTGCTTGTTCACTGCATCTTACTTAACATCTAGAGGATAAAGACTGTCAGTGATTATTAGACACATACTCACCAGAATAACGAATAATGATTTTTGTTATTGCAAATATTTTGGATAAAAATTAACAGGCCATCATAAGTGCATCAGCAAATTCCAATATGAAGCTAGAATGAAGAACGTTAATCCTATTTATAGAGCTGAGTCACATGCTGGAATGCTACTATATGAGTGGTTACTAAATAAAATGAAATTGCAATTAAAGCTAAAACTAAAATTTAAGTAATTTTTGAAAAGCAATAAAATAACAAAATTTAAAATGATTGAATGACATATAACATCATATATTTAAAACAAAAAAAAAAACAGTTTGGGGAGAAGGGAAGAATTCTACTGCTTGATATTGGTATGAGAGTGATGAGTTGAGGTGAGAGTAATGAGAATAACATATCAACATTATGAATGATATGTTAGCAGAGATATGTGAAAACAAATGACTGCAGTTTGTCATTGTGCAGGATGAGTTTGAAGAAGAATTGAACTGTATAAGACTGATGGACTGCATTTGAATGGTTTTATGTGAGTTATCTGTACAGCCTTCTGCTGCTACTGGAAAGGAGAGTAATGAGTATAGAGAATAGATCTAAGCAAGAAAGAAGCAATGTGGAAGAACGAAAAGTAAGAGAGAAGAGAATGAATGTGCAAGACAGAAAGGGAAACTAGGGCGACTCAGAGTGGAGGGGAATACAGCATGAAAAAGGTTGATGCTCAAAGAGGAAGTGAATGTGTAAGTAGACAGGAAAGGAATAGGATGGCCTGGGATATAAGGGGAACAGTTGGGAAGAGGATTCTGAAGATGGGTAATGAGAGAGAGAGAAGGATGGTTGAGCAAGGCATGAAGAAGTTACATCTTATAAGTAGTATCAGTGAAACTTGTTATAGATTCAGAAATGAACTGTTATGTTTGTATATGAATGCTGGAATTATTGGAAACAAGGGGAATGAAATTATTGCATCGATTGGGTTCATTCACCCAAAAATTGTTGAAATAAGTGAGACATGGTTAGATGAAGATAACATCCTGACAGGAATAGAGATGAAAGAGAAGGATGTGTTTTGTGAAGATAGAAAAGGTTAAAAAATAGAAAGTAAAATGCTGTTGATGATAGAAAAGGAGTTATGCCCATGCAAAACAGAAATAGTGGCAGTGGTTTTGAGGCAGTATGGTGTGAGATGAAGGTGCACAGAATGAAATACTTTCTTGGATGTTGCTATAGACCTGGTAATGTGGAGGCTAGTGACCATGAAATTTACAAGCAAATAGGAAAAGGGTTATCATTATTAGTGACAAGATATTAGGATGAAAAGATAGCAAACCAGAAATAAAGAAAATGAATTTCTTGAGTTTCTGAGGAGTATGTAACTACCTGAGGCAGTATGTAACAGAGTAATGTGAGGATTGAGTCTTGGATTTGATCATCTTATCAAAGGATGCCATTATAAATAAGATGTCAATCTCCCCCCTCCTCCCCAGTTGATGAGATAACCATGAAGTGATTACCTGGGTGGTTTCTAACCATATGAGGACTCCTGTGAGGAAAGGGTATATGCGGAACTACAAAGCTGGTGAATATGAAAAGCTCATGAGTAACATAAAATGAGTGGTAATAATCAGTTACATGAGGAGTACAAAGAACAGGCTAGGAGGGTGACTGTTGGTAAGAGTAGCAAAAATGACATTGATTGCAGAAAAATGGTATAAGAATAACTGCTGCAGAGGATATAGTGAAGATATTAAATGAGCAGTTCATCAAGGTATTTCATCCTTGTGAATGTGAGTGGTGCAAACTGATGTTAATAAGGCTGTGGGACTTGATGAGATATCACAAGTTACCAGTTCAATGTTGCAAAGTGTAAGGTTTTTAAATTTGGAAAACAAATATGAGATATTAAGTATACACTTGTTGGGAATATGTTGGAGGAGGTGGAAGAAATAAGAGATCTGTATGTGTTGGTGGATAGGGATCTTAAATCTAGAGGACAACACAATTAATTCTGGCAATGATGTAAGAGGACACTGGCTTGTAGAAGTAAGGAGATTCTGGTTCCATATAAGGCCTTTATCAATCCAGATATTGGACTACTGTGTACAGATTTGGTCACATGATTTTCACATGAAGAAATATTCAAGTTATTCAAAAAATATTCAAGTTAAAGCACTTCTGTAGCACAATAGGAAGAACAACATTACATTGTGCATTCGATTGAAAAAGGCCTAAGTTCAATTCTCGTCGTGATGGGAGGATTCTTTATATGGATTTTTTCAATTGAAGGTGAGTTAGCCGATCTCATATAGAGGTAGCAGGGTTTTTCTCCTAGAAACGCAGGTTTCTCATCCCGTACATAGACAGATTGGCCCTTCACAACGCACGCAATTTATTATTATTATTACCCAAAAACCCATGGATCTTGGGTAATAATAATCTGCAGATACCACACTCTCAGGCAAGGCATTCCAATCATCCACAACTCTGAATGAAAAAAACCTGCTTCTCACTCCCCTACTCATACCCTCTTTATACAGTTTCCAGAGATGACCTCTGGTTCTTCCCTGATCTCCCATTATTTTCTGTAGAACCTCTCCAGCATTGATCCTATAACAACCCCTTACTAACTTGTAGGTCTCTATCGTATCTCACCTCTTCCTCCTGTTCACCAGCCTCTGCAAATTGCATCTTCTCAATCTTTCCTCATACTTGACATTTCAGAGATTAGAAACTACCTTAGTCAGTCGCCTCTGAACTCTTTCCAACATCTCTCCATCCTTCGGAAAACCAGGTGATCAAGTCTGGGCACAATAGTCCATGTGTGGCCTAATCAAAGCCTTATACAATGGAACAAGAACCTCCCTACTTCTACAAGTCAGTATCCTCTGCATCATTCCCAGAAGCCTTTGTGTTGTCTTCACAATTTTGGCTATGTGTCCCCTAAATTTCAGATCCTTATCCACTATCAACCCCAGATCTCTTATTTTCTCCACCTCCAACAATATATCCTCACCAAGCATGAATTCTGCATCCCATCTTTGTTTTCCAAACTTTAAAACCTTACTGGAAGTTAATTTTGCGCTTGGCAAGACTATATAATAAATTTAGTTTAATCCTTTATCCAAGTGTGAGCAAACAAAGTTTGCACCTGAATATATCTTCAGGACTGATAAGGAGAGGTATTGCACCACCAAGAGAAGGTGGTGCAATACTATGGCAACTCGTAGCAAAGGTGGACCAAGTTCTCATCTCTCCTTGTCTCTTTGCATGGTGGGAGTTACTGAGACCAAGCTCTCATCTCTCCTTGTCCTTTTGCATGGTGGGAGATACTGAGACCAAGCTCTCATCTCTCCTTGTCTCAGTATCTCCCACCATGCAAAGAGACAAGGAGAGATGAGAGCTTGGTCCACCTTTGCTACGAGTTGTCATGGTATTGCACCAGCTTCTCTTGGTGGTGCAGTACCTCTCCTTATCAGTCCTGAAGATATATTCAGGTGCAAACTTTGTTTGCTCACACTTGGATAAAGGATTAAACTAAATTTATTATATAGTCTCGCCAAGTGCAAAATTAAATTCCAGTAAGGTTTTAAAGTTTGGAAAACAAAGATGGGATGCAGAATTCATGCTTGGTGAGGATATATTGTTTGAGGTGGAGGAAATAAGAGATCTGGGGTTGATAGTGGATAAGGATCTGAAATTTAGGGGACACATAGCCAAAATTGTGAAGACAACACAAAGGCTTCTGGGAATGATGCAGAGGATACTGACTTGTAGAAGTAGGGAGGTTCTTGTTCCATTGTATAAGGCTTTGATTAGGCCACACATGGACTATTGTGCCCAGATTTGGTCACCTGGTTTTCTGAAGGATGAAGAAATGTTGGAAAGTGTCCAGAAGTGACTGACTAAGGTAATTTCTAACCTCTGGAATGTCGAGTATGAGGAAAGATTGAGAAGATGCAATTTGCAGAGTCTGGTGAACAGGAGGAAGAGGTGAGATTAATGGTGTTTACACCTTCTCTTGGTGGTGCAGTACCTCTCCTTATCAGTCCTGAAGATATTCAGGTACAAACTTTGTTTGCTCACACTTGGATAAAGGATTAAACTAAATTTATTATATTTAAAACCTTACATTTTGCAACATTGAACTCACATCCCCATTCCCATGCCCCAACAGACAAAAAAATACTAGTAGTGGTGGTGGGCAGTAGATACCATTGATGTAGATGATGATGGTAGGGTTCAATGTAATTGATGGATGGAGTGGTGGAGACAGCGAGTTGTAGAATAGGTGTCCTCCCTCGATGAGTCTTCAGACTCCTTGTAGGTGTTACAAAATAATAATAATAATTATTATTATTATTATCAAGTTATTATCAAATTATTATTATTATCAAGCTCTTATTATAAATATCTAGTTATTATTTTTAGTAGATGTTAGCATAATTATAAAATAATAAAATATAAATCAATTGGAAAGAGAAGGCTGGGTAGATCTCAAAAGAGGATATTAGATGGATAATGAGATCGGAACAGACCAATATGATTTATATCCGTAATTAGTATTATGATGATGATGTTATATATATTTAGTGGTATTTTGTTTATTTTGACTGTGTAGTAAGTCTTGTTGTTTTAGTCATCCATTATTAAGTGATATTATTTTCAGAATTGTTTTTCATTATGGTACCAATACGCATGAGAAAAATGGCGACCAAGACATCAATGTTGGCCAATATCAACGTGTGGGATTTAGTTCAATGTATTGTGTGTTTGGTGTATTCATTGCTGAGAGTGACTGGTTTGTGGTATGAGAATGAGAACAGAGCAAATATTTGTCGGAAATGTTTTGTAAATGAATATAAGAAATGCAAGTCACGAAAGAATGAAGTGACTGATAATAAGGATATAAGAGAAGATTGTCAAGGTGTCGTGGAGAATGTAGTAACAGAAGCAGTGAGTGATAGTGCACAAAATATGGCTGACAGTTTGAAAGTTGAAAGTAATGTGGATGACGAGATGCTAGTGTAGAAAGAAATTGCACACCTATGTGGACTCCTTCACAAAGCATGAACTCGAGTGACTGAAGAAACAATTGGTGACAGGTAAGGAAGGAACAAGCATGAAAGAAAAAAAGAATGAACGGGAAAAACATAAAAGTGCGAGATACTGGGGAAGAAGGGATAGTGTTGTATGGGGATTCAGTAATAAGAGGTGTACTTAATGAGAAGTGGTGAAAGCATGTTTTCCATGTGTGAAGATAAAGGATGTTAGTGATGCTGTAAGTATACAGACAAATGGAGCGAATGAGTTGATTGTATTGGCTGGCACAAATGATTTGAAAAGTGAGAAATATGCAATGAGAGAAGATATGAAAGAGTTGTTAGTAGAGTCGAAAATGTATAATAACAAGAAAGTAAAGATGTAAAGATCGTGAGTCTGCTGCCTCAGTATGATATGATAGAACTGAGAAGAAGGGCCATGATTGCCAATGAGAAGATTTTGCAGGAGGAATGGTGTGAAGTTTATTGATCTATGGAGTCAGTTTGATGGACATAAGGACTTGTATATTCCTGATGGACTGCATTTGAATGGTTTTGGAGTTAGATGTTTGGAGAAAGTGTTGTTTAGTGAGGGTGTGGTAGTGCAACACCAGGGAAACTAGAGATATTACAGAGGATGAAATCTAGCATGTGCCTGGCCACCCTTGTGATAAATGAGCATGGGTACAATAATGATTATGCAATGCCAAATGGGATTTCACAGGGCTCCACTTTAAATGGGTTGGTATTGACATTACACAAGGGACGTTGAAATGCATGTACACGAATGCAAGAAGTATCAGGAATAAGGATGAGGAGTTTTTGGCATTGTAATCAACTTGGTCCAAAATTGTAGGCATCAGTTAGACCTGGTTGACTGAAAAATGATATAATTACAGGGATAGAATGGAAAGAGTATTGTATTTTTAGGAAGGATAGAAGGAACAGGACAGGAGGTGGGGTATTGTTGATGATAGCTGCAGAATTACAACCAACAAAATTAGAAGTTAAAGGAGATATTAGGTCTGAGGGAGATGATTCATTTGAAGCTGTCTGGTTTAAGATATAGGCAAATAGAACAAAATATATTATTGGGTGCTGTTATAGACCTGGAGGTCCACAGGAAGATATAGATGCCATGTATCAGCAGATTAGCACAATGAGTGTAGGCAGAACAATTATTATGGAAGACTTTAAGGGAACATCGATTGGAGGGAGAAAAGGGCATAGCAAGATGGAAGTGGGATTTATACAGTTGCTATGCCTCTTTCCTTCCTCCAATTGATGTCCCCATAATAACTGTTCTGCCTATTATATCCACCATTGCATACAGGTGGCTCCAAGACAGAGGTAGCAAACTACAGCCCAATCAATATATTGGGAGTGGTTGTTAAAGTATTGGAAAGGTTGGTGAAAGGTAAAATACAACAGTGAGTGGATAGGGATGCAATACTCTATAGTGGGCAGCATGGCTTCTTAAATCACTTTTTAAGGCAAATAGGACAAAATACGTTGTTAGGTGCTGCTATAGACCAGGAGGTCTACAGGAAGATGCCATGTATCAGAAGATTAGCACAAACAATGAGTGTAGGCAGAACAATTATTATGGGAGACTTACTACGGGGACATCAATTGGATGGAGGAAAGGGTCATAGCAAAATGGATATGGGATTTATACAATTTCTAAGGGATAATTACACGAAACAACATGCTATAGAGGGGAAAAGAGGATTTAAGGGTATTGGATCTGATAATAGCATCAGAAATATATGTTTAACCAAGGTAGACATTTGGCCTCCAGTTGGTGAGATCAACCATGTGGTCTTGTTCTGGGAAGTTGCCAAAAATGTGGAGTTCTCTGTCAAAAAGGTTTTATGTTCAGTTATAAGGTTGGTGATTATGAGAGACTCGGGAATCATCTTGGAACAATGTCATGGCTTAAGAAGCTATAAGGAAAGAATGTCAGTAGTGCATAGCAAGTGATCAAAGATTGCTTGAGTGTAGCCATATCAGACTGCATACCCAAGGTCAGGAGGATAAATCAAGTTGGAATTAAGTGGATGAGTAGTGATATAAAGCAAAAGCTGCAAAAAAAAAGATAACATTGTGGAGGAAATATAAAGAAAAAAGTCATCAGCATAATCATGAGCAGTGCAAGGAAGGAAGGCTACTAGTATGGTAAGGAAAGCCAAATCAGACTATGAGAGAGAATTAGCCAAACAGGCCAAAGTAAACCCAAAAGAGTTTTTTCTTATGTAATAAGTAAGAGAAAAAATGACTATGGTAGAATGACTTTAAGCAATGCTCATGGTAGGAAGGTGACTGAATCAAAAGAAATAGTTGAGTTGCTGAGTGATCATTTTGCAAACATGTATCATCCAGGTAGTAATTTTAACAGTTGCTGATGTTACAAATGTTACACAGATGCATATCAAAATTGAGGTAGACGAACAGGAGGTGTGCAGCATATTAAAAAATATGAATGTGAACACAGCAGTGGGACTGAATGGCATATCAGCTTGTGTACTATGTGAATGTGCAACAGAATTGGCATTGCCTCTGATGCTGTCAATCTAAGTCTTATCTATATTTAAATAAATTATAATACCAGAATAAACTCTCATAAGTTATTTTTTTATTTGTATATCTCAGCCTGGTTGGCCGAGTGGTTAGCATATCCACTCTCTAGCTAAAAGGCTGTGGGTTCGAATCGTGCCGTGGGCATGGATTGTCTGTGAAAATACTAGTGGTGGTGATGGGCAGCAGATGGTGTTCATGTAGATGATGATGGTAGTTGTGATTCATTGTAGTTGGTGGATTGAGTGGTTGAGACAGAGAGTTGTAGAGTAGGTGCCCTCCCTCGATGAGTCTGGACTCCCTGGAGGTGTCATGTAATAATAATAATTTTCACCTAAGTATCAAAGTCGGTTCCTCATGGAACAGCTTTATAATGAAACATGTGAAACTTTACTTCACTCGCCTAACTTAAACAGATCCAGTGGTCTATGTCATTTTGTGGGAGATAGTACTTTTTAAAATAGTGGAATGAATTGCCAGAATTGGTTGTGAGTTCCCTGTTGGTGAATGGATTTAAGGAGAGATATGATAGGATTTGTGTGTATAGTGGTTGATTTATGTCTCTGCAATGAGTCTCCAGACTCCATGGAGATGCTGTAAATAATAATTGTTTATTGTTTAATAATAATAATAATAATATTAGAAAGGGTTCAGAGTAGATTGACTATGTGGTTTCTAGTCTCTGGAATGTTGAGTATGAAGAGAGGTTGAGAAGGTGCAGTTTATAAAGTCTGGTGGATAAGAGGAGAAGGGATGATATGATACAGATGTACAATTTGGTAAGGGATTGTTATAAGACTAACATTGAAGAGATTTTTATAGGATGGTTGGAGATGGGGGGAACAAGAGGTCATCCCTGGAAACTGTACAAGGAGGATATGAGTGAAGAAGTGAAAAGTAGGTTTTTTGCATGAAGATTGGTGAATGATTGGAAGGTATTGCTTGAGAGTGTGGTGACTGCAGAGAGTTTGAATGCATTTAAGGCAGTATGATGTGCTGTGTGTATGACAGAGGAATCTTCCACAATGAGTCTGACTCTGTGAGGGTCTGGCGATAATAATCATAATATTTCTTTCTAAATTCATTCTTGTATGTGTTCAAATCACTTTGAGTGGGAGTTCACAACTATTTTTTTCAACACTTTCTACTCTCCAAACATTTCTAATGCCCATGTTTCTTATTCTATCTTTCCTCATTTTTGCCAACTTTGATTTCAAAACTTTCATTTTTATTGCTTGTATTATATACTTATGTCTCTCCATATTTGTATTATTTGTTAGTCTCCATATCTCTGCTATATAAGAAAAAAATAGCAAAAATAACTTAAGTTAATAAAATGCTTACACTTGTGAGACTTCACTTTCCTAAAGTAGACTGCATACACCATTAAAAAACATTGCCCTTGATTTCTCCCAGTCTAAACTTCCATTAATATGTAACCTTACTATTTAATATGTAACTCATAGTTTTATTTCACACTATTCCATTTGTCCAGTTTCTTCTGAAGCTCTTCTTCTGAATGTACTCATATTACCATATCTCCTGCAAACATAGTTGTTTCTCCTTTTTGGTCATCAACCTATCAGGGAAGTTTTATTGCTATTTGTCACCATGTTACCACCATTATTAACTGTAAACCACTTCTAATTACCAAATTTAGTCTTCATACAGTTCTCACATTTAACATATATATATATTAATTTCATTTGCAGCATAGCAACCATTTTTCTGAATAGAAATAGATTTTATTAAAATAAACAGTATAACCTGACAAGTTTCATAAGTTGTTTGAATACCTGCATGTTAGTTAATCCAATGGTTTTTTGTCACTCATTTTGTCAATAGTTTTTATAAGTATTAGTTTGTTGAAGTTTTTATACATCAGTTATTGTAATTAATTTTTTCTAGCCTTTTTTTTATACAAGTCTTGTACCCCTGATAATGTATGTCAGATGACTTAGCAAACTCTCAGGTTATAGTGTTTATTTTAATAAAATCTGTTTCTGTTTAGAAACATGTGGTTTTCATACTTGGAAATTAAATGAAAATTTGCTAAACTACAGGAATATTCTTTGTCATACACATTCTTGATCAGAACTATTTCTTTTTTTCTTGTGATGCCTATCTTTTCCAGACTTTTTTCTCAACTTTTGTGTAAATTCAAGCTGGCTATTATCTTTTCTTCTTTACTTTATTTTTGCATGGCTCTTCTCATTATAAACAATTATATTGTCATTTGATCTAATCTTTATAAACTTCTGAAAAGCTTTATTTTGGTCTTATCAGCTCCTTTAATGCTGTCATTCCACCAGCATGTTTCTTTTCTGCTTCCACTTATTCTTCACCATATCTGTTCTTCTGTTCCTGCCATTACATTGCAAAATTTTTCCCGTCCTTTATATACACTAACTGTAATTATATGTAATTAGGTGTTACTGCTTGCAATCTGGATTCAATTTTAACAAACAGATATCAAAAGCTCCCAGACAGCATGAAATAGAGGCAGCCCTCTGTTAAAGTAGTAGTTTTTCTAATCAAGGATAACTTCCGATTTTAAGAAGTTATCCTTAACAATATTCCTTTTTGTGCTAAGTGATTTATTTTGCTACTAATTATTATTTTACTTCTAATAATTTACAGAGAAAGCTGTCCTCCTGTAACTAAAATCATGCACTATAACATGCACTTTAATTTCAATTGTTTTTTTAGAATATGTCTATTGAGAGCAGTCTCAAAATGTGGCTGAAAATTCTGCTAATAAAAAATAATAATTTTCTCCAACTTAAGTGGCAATTCCATAATTTAATTTTTACATTGGGACAAAGTTGCTCGCATCCATAGTGATCCTAAAGCTATACGTATCCCCTGGGTGGTGCTAAATGAGCAACAGCGATAGGCAGCCAGTCCATCCTAAGGATCTCCTGGCCAATTTTATGATATCTACTGAATTTATTGAATATAGTGACTTGCAGAAACCAGAATTTAGAAACATTGGTCCTACACTATGTATTTGTCAATTAAATATTGAATCTATTAGCAAAGCCAAATGCGATTATTTATCGAAATTATTGTTAACCAATAATGTTAAGTTTTAAAAGAGGTAAACCGTGAGTAGACATATCAGTACACAATAAATAACGGAAAAAACTCACGTAGAAAGATTATTTATTAGTATAATTTTCGCCTGTGTGTCACAGGCATCTTCAGTAGTACATTAAGCTCAAAATTAAACACTAACTGACAATTCCAAAAAGTGCCACCTAAGTAGCTGGTGTAAGATAACTAAAAAGGTCAATAACTTTCCTAGAAAAAAAAAAAAAAAAAAAAAAAAATTAATACAATAAAAAGTTAGGAAAGATTAGCTGATTTGTAAAGTACTATCTCCCATAAAGGGGATAGACGTAAGCCGTCGGATCTGTTTAAGTTAGGAGAATGAAGTAGAGTTTCACATGTTTCTTTATAAAGGCGTTCCATGAGAAACTGACTTTTGTGAAGAGTTCTTCACAAAAGTCAGTTTCTCATGGAACGCCTTTATAAAGAAACATGTGAAACTCTACTTCATTCTCCTAACTTCACAAAAGTCAGTTTCTCATGGAACGCCTTTATAAAGAAACATGTGAAACTCTACTTCATTCTCCTAACTTAAACAGATCCGACGGCTTACGTCTATCCCCTTTATGGGAGATAGTACTTTACAAATCAGCTAATTTTATTGTATTAATTTTTTTTTTTTTTTTTTTTTTTTTTTTTTTTTAGGAAAGTTATTGACCTTTTTAGTTATCTTACACCAGCTACTTAGGTGGCACATTTTGGAATTGTCAGTTAGTGTTTAATTTTGAGCTTAATGTACTACTGAAGATGCCTGTGACACACAGCCGAAAATTATACTAATAAATAATCTTTCTACGTGAGTTTTTTCCGTTATTTATTGTGAACCAATAATGTTGATGTGATTGCTGTCCAGGAAACACGTGCTGCTGATTCTGAACAGCTCCTTAAAAGAGGTCGCATTCCAGGTTACGCTGCTATTGGTGCAACTTATCATGAAGTATATGGAATAGCAACGTATGTACGAAATCGTCTTAAAGAAGTTTTTCTTCTATCTCAAAATATTGTAGAAAACATACATACAGTAGTGATAAAAGTTCAAGATATTACAATTACGAATATTTATAAGCCACCTGGATGATCACCTTGGCCGTAAAAAATTATTCCTATTGTTGAACATCCCGCAATTTATATTGGGGACTTTAATAGTCACCATGAACAGTGGAATTATGCTCGAAACAACGAATGTGGCGAAAAACTTGTTGATTGGATCGAACTAAATAATCTTCACTTAGTCTTTGATGCCAAAGACAAAGGCACTTTTAGATCTGTGGCCTGGAAAAGAGACTATAACCCTGATTTATGTCTTGTGAGCAAAAATAATTCAGGTCACCCTATGCAAAATCTGAGAAGGGTCTTAACTGACTTTCCTCATAGTCAACATAGACTGGTATTAATTGACATTGGCATTTCCATTCCATTTGTAAGATCAAAGCCTATCCCATGCTGGAATTTTAAAAAGGCTGACTGGAATAAATACGCAAATGAACTTGACAAATGTATTCGCTGGATACCTCCAATAAGTAGTAATTTTCATCGATTTATAGGTGTAGTCCTGCTTGCTGCCAAGAAAAGTATTCCTAGAGGTATTAGACATAACTATATACATGAATGTGAATTACAGGAGCGAAGAATGTGAATTACTTTATAATGAATATCAGATAAACAATGACCCAGAAATAGCAGACGAACTCCTAGAAAACTTGGATATATCCTGAAGGAAAAAATGGGTAAATACAGTTGAAGGGATATACTTTACTCGTTCCAGCCGTAAAGCTTGGAGCCTTCTTAGGAAACTAGGTGGTAGTGCTCCTTTGATTAAAGAACAACCAAGAATCACCCCAGATTAACTAGCTATACATATTGTTAATATATCACGTATCCCAATCAATAAAAAGCATACAAGATATATAAGGAGAAAATTAAAAGAATTTAGCAAGTCTTCACCTATAACTTCAAATTTTGCACACCCTTTTACACAGCAAGAAGTTGAAGCAGCCTTAAAGGAATTAAAGCCTAGTAAGGCTCCTGGTTTTGATAACATTCATCCAGAATTTTTGATTAATCTGGAAAGAAATGGAAAATTATGGTTAACAAAGTTCTATACTGACATTCTTACAGCTGGTAAACTTCCCACTATTTTTAAAAAAGCAAAAGTACTTTCAATTTTAAAGCCTGGTAAGCCTAATCATAAACCGGAAAGATACCGACTTATTACTCTCCTCAGTTGTTGTTATAAACTCTTTGAAAGACTTATTTATAATAGAATAAGCTCCACATTTTTAAAAATGTCCCAATAGAACAAGCTGGCTTCAGACCAAATCGTGGGTGTTGTGACCAGGTTCTCTCTTTGGTAACTCACATAGAAGCTGGTTTTCAAAAAGGTTTAAAAACATCAGCAGCATTTATTGATTTGTCAACAGCCTTTGACACCATTTGGAGACAAGGCCTTCTATATAAATTATATAAAATTATCCCATGTAAAACAATAGTCCATATTATTAACAATATGCTAAGAGATAGAAGATTTATAGTGACTATAGGTAATAAAACTAGCAGCGAAAGGAAGTTAAATAATGGATTGTCACAGGGATCTGTTTTATCTCTGTTATTATTCAATCTGTATATATATCTGATCTTCCCGTCACTACATGAAGGAAATTTTGTTATGCCGACAATATAGCAATAACTACACAGCATAAATGCATAAGTCATACAGAAGAAAAATTCTAAAAGCTGACTTAACTATTCTGGATGAATATTTTAAAACCTGGAGACTGTTTAAATAGGAACAAAATGGTAATATCTTGTTTTCATCTAAATAATAACTTGGCAAACGTGAAACTAAAAATTGAATTGAACAACACTATACAGGGTGTTCGGGATAAATTTGACATATTTATAATTAATTATATTTTTCCGTAAGTTACATGTATTAACACACACTTCTCTTCATTTAAAAGTTTGGACCCTTCTTCATTCATATACAAGATGTCAGAAAGGATGGATAGCTGGAACCCACCTGAATCATGGAAGAGAATAACTTGTATCATGATGATTCGTGCCCGCCATCAAAATAAGGATATTACGACTGCTGCCCAATGCTCCCTGAATACAGTAAAAACAATCAGGCATGAACTAGAGACTTGCAATGGTGACTACGAGGATGTAGCAAGAAGACAGATCCCTAGCAGACGATCTGATTGCGTTCGTACAGCAGAATTCCTCGCAAATCTGCAGGAACAGGTGTTGAAGAACCCTGGCATTGGAATTCGGGCTTTGTTCGTGGAGTTGCTAACTGTAGTCAAGCCAAGCATAACAAGGGTAGCCAATGGTAGGCCGTATGTATGGCAGCAGGATTCGGCCCCTTGCCACACCTCTGGGAAAAGTCAAAAATGGTTGTCTGAAAATTTCTACGACTTCACCAGTCCAAATGTTTGGCCTCCAAACTCCCCAGACCTTAACCCCATGGATTATTTTGTATGGGGCGCAGTTGAAAAAGACACCAATCGCACTTCCAGTAATACAAAAGCCCAGTTAATGGATAAAATTAAAACAGTTTTTGCGGCCCTTCCCAGGGAGACTGTAGCATCAGCTTGTTCGAGGTTCCTAAGCAGAATTGAAGCTGTGATCGATGCTAATGGTGGTTATTTTGAGTAAATCTTGTTGATAGTATTGTAATTAACTCTGCCTGTAATGTTTTTTTGTCAATTCATTAAATTTAATAGATACAAAGAAGATTTTCTTTTTCCTTACGAAACTGTCAAATTTATCCCGAACACCCTGTACTTCCATATAATACATTCCCTAAGTACTTGGGAGTCACACTTGACCGTTCTCTCACTTTCAGGCAACACCTCTCAAACTTGGCATATAAACTAAAGACATGTAATAATATCCTACAGAGACTCTGTGGCACTACCTGGGGTTCTAGAGCCTCTACTCTTCGGACAACAGCCCTTGCTTTGCTATTCTCGAGTGCTGAATATTGTGCTCCTGTGTTAAATAGCCCTCACACAAGGATTATCAATTCTCAATTGAACAATACCTTAAGATTAATTACAGGCTCTATTAGATTGACCCCAACATATTGGTTACCTCTTTTAGCAGGCATTATTCCTACAGAACTATGTAGATTGAATCCTTTAGTCCGTGAATTCCAAAAAATTGCTGGTAATCCGAACCTACCTATTCATCAGGATCTCCCAAATCTTAACGTCAGTAGATTGAAATCTCGCCATCCATCACTACGAGCAGCAGAATTAGTGCTAAATAATTTAATCGTTTATCAAAGTGGGAAGAAACATGGTAGGAAAATACGAAAGAACATTTACATAACATCTTTAAAGGTGATCAAATCATCACAGGATTCAGACTACCTCGCAAAACATGGACGGTACTAAATAGAATTCGGACAAATCATGGCCTATGTGGAGATACTCTCTATAAATGGAACAGACAACCATCTCTAGAATGTGACTGTGGTGCTCCACGACAGACTATGCAACATATTGTAACAGAATGGACCTTCTGTGCTTATCAGAATGACTGGAATGACTTCCATAAGCGACTCCTGAAGCTGTGACCTGGATTACGAACTTAGATCTGAATTTGTAATGATATATATGTTTCTTTTCCTTATTATAACATATTAAGACTTTTAACTCTTATTTTAATTTTCCAACTTCTTGGATTAGATCTGTTTTCCTTCAAAGTTTTAACTTAAAATATTTTAAATTCTTCAATTCTGTTAATATATAATGACATAATGATTTTCTTTTTTAACATCATATTTTTGCCATGAGCTATGTATGCATGTATGTACATTATATCTTCCTCTTACTTCACAGTTTTTGCAGAATAAGTTATGCAAAACAATTTAACACTACTACCATTTTCCATCTATGCTGTTAAAGTGGAAAAGTAATTTCAGACATGTTGAAAGGTTTGGACATTTAAAGTTATTCATATTAATGTTTCATGTATACACAACATGAGAAAAATAAGCTAAAGTTTTTGCGACCAATTATATATTTAGTTTAATCCTGGATTAAACCAAATATATAATTGGTAGCAGTAGCGCACAGAGGATTTAATCTTGGGGGGGGGGGGCAAAGATGAGTAGATGATTTGAGAATATACACTACGCATCGCATACCACCTATAACTGAGCATCTGCAATGATTGCTAATTCATAAGTAGTATAGAAACAGAAGACACGACACAACATAAATGTAAAAAAAAAAAGGAATTTTAATTAGGAAAAGATTTTTGGAAAATTGTCAGTGTTTTTTTTTCCTTTTCTTTGGGGGCCCAGGGTCCCATGCCCCCCCCCCTTCTGGATGCACAACTGATTGGTAGCATAGCCAAGTGAAAAAACTTCCATCAACTTATCTCTAATCCAGAGAATTTTAATAATAAGGTGTGGAACCTTTTGGCAACTGGCATATGGAAATATGACTTCTCCATTACTTCCACTTTAGTAGTATCAACATCTCTGGGTCTGGCTCCCACTGATGAGACCTCAATAAAAGTCAAAACCGGTCTGGGGTGGCCCTTCCTGTAATGCATAGCATTGTACATGTCCACAAGGAGATGTGCTCTGCATTATGGAAGATACTAAGGCAAGTGATGAGAATTTATACCACCTTTGCCATGAGTTGCCCCAGTCCTGAAAATACTTCAGGCGCAAATGCTGTTTGCTTACACTTGGATAAGGGATTAAACCAAATATATAATTGGTAGCATAGCTAAGTGAAAAAACTTCCATTAAAGTTTTTGCTCTTCTGGTGTTGTGTCTTTACTATTAAACATTCATAAGAAAAAACAACTTATTCCTTAGGAACAATTATTGTTTCCATCTAACTTACATTTTGTAAAATAGGAAATTACTATATTTTTAAATCTTTTTTTTTAGCTGTTTTCATTTTGCAATTTAAATTACTTTTCTAGCGACAATTCCTGCCTATCAGTGCCCAGTTCAAGATATTCCCATAGCAACTGTGAGACCAAAAAATTCCCCGTCCACAGATTCCATCCCAGAGTTAAAGACTTTTCAGTTATCTAAAGATGATGGATATGGAGCACGCATCTCGTCTTCTCCAAGAAGTAATTCCAGATACCAGCTTAATGGAACAGCAGTTCTGGTATGCTGTTTTGAATGAAAATACCACATTTATTACTGTAAATATGATTGCATTTTTTTATGGAAAGATAGCATATTTTTCCTCTGTTTTTACAAAAATATCCAGCATTTAAATGGTTAAATAAAGGATGCCCCCCCCCCAGTCCTTCCTTCTCAAAATGTTACCACTGGCATAAAGTGCACTATATACACATTTAGGACAGTAATATTTATGCAAATCCATTGGAAGATGAATGAAAATTCATCTTCCGATGGAGCAAAATTCTTTATCCCTATAAATAAAAATAAATCCTATGTTTGAGAACAAGCACACCTATGGTATTAAATAAAATATTTCCTAATTTCTTCTGTTGGTGTTTATTTTGAATTTTTTTTCGATGTTATATTTAAATGTTAATAAAAATTCATGTTTGATATTAACTTTGTTTTTGTTTTTATTTTATTATATGTAGTAAAGTGTTTTGTGAAGCTTTTCTTTCAGTTTAAGTTTAGCATATACTATTATTATTATTATTAAGAGAGATCTCCAGGGAGTCAGGGACTCATCGAGGGAGGCCACATACTACATGCACTAACTGTCATACTTGTTCTTAAATTCATTCACACTGTTTGCACATACACACAACATCCAATATCAATCCATTCCAGTCACCACCACTCTATGAGAGAAAAATCTAGATCTCACCTCCTTCTTGGCAGCATTCATTCTCAGCTTCCAAGGATGCCCTTTCATCCTTTCTCCATCCTGCATAAAATGAAAAATTTTATCAGCCGAAATCCTGTATGACCCTTTCAGAAGTTTGTAAGTCTCAATCATATCACCCTCTTTCTCCTGTTTACTAGTGTCTGCGGTCTACAAATTCTTAATTTGCCTTCATAATCGGTATTCCACAATACTGATATCATTTTCAACATTCTCCTTTGCACTCTCTCTCCACTGTATCAGAATCACAACAGAAATCTGGAGATCAGACCTGCACACAACAGTCCAAGTGAGGTCTTATCAAGACCTTTTAAAGAGGCAAAATGACATCCTTATCTTTACATGTCAAAGTTCATTTTAGCATTGCAATTATCTTTTGAGTTGTATTTGCAATCTTTGCTATACGGCCGCTGAACTTCAACTTCCTATTTACTAACACTACAAGATCTCTAGCCTGATCGGTTTCTTCCAGCATAATCCCACCAATTTAATATGACATATATGATATGAAATGAAAAACATAGAAATGAATATTATGTTTTTAATTTCTTTCTACAGAGAGGGGCTGACCCTAGAGATAATACAAAGCCAGGGCAACAGTGGCAAAAGCGGAGTTAGCTAGATGCACTTTGCCACTTTCCAAAAATCAGTTTAATATCTTGGGAATCATGGTCTGTATCAAATATTAAACTGATTAGAACAGATGTTACACTTTTGCTTCTCAGCCTTTTGATTAAATTAAGAATTCAGTATCTGTTCTCATCAGATACTGAACTCTTATGTGTGCATATCAAATATTAATATCTGATATGCACCACAAGATATTAAACCGATTTTTGGAAGGTGGCAAAGTGCTCGGGCTTGCTTGACCAACATTAGTTGTTTGTCAAAAAGACAAACATTAGTTGTTTGTCTTTTTCAAGACAAACAACTACGTTTTTTGGTGGAGATATGTAGATGATATCTTCATTGCATGGAACCACAACAAAGATGACCTAATTGATTTTCTCAATAAAATCAACTCCTTTCACCATTCTATTAAATTTACTCTAGAACTTGAAAAAGACAAACAACTACCGTTCTTAGTTATCTTAATTAAGAAGCATGTTAATTGCCTTATAAACCTATCAGTCTACAGGAACCCTATGAATACAGGATGTTATTTACATTTCAGCTCCTCACACCACATTTCTCACAAACTGAGCATAGTACACATACTAAAGAAAAGAGCTGTCTGCATTACAACAGATGAAAAGGACCTCCAAGATGAATTAACATTGATATCTAATAACCTCGCCTTGAATGGCTACCCATGAAGATTCGTCAACAAAATCCTTTTCTCTGAGCCACCACAAAGAGAACGAGAAGACACTCAATATATTACAACAATCACCATTCCGTATGTGAGCAGTATCTAACAAGCTCGCTAATCTCCTCAAACCACACAAAATAACAGTGACATTCAAACCTATAGAAACAATTCGTAAACTACTACGATCTCCAAAAGATACCCATCCTTTCTCCAAGTATGCTGGAGTCTATAATATTCCATGCTCGTGTGGTTCAAGTTACATCGGCCAGACTTCGAGAAACCTCGAGATTAGACAGAAGGAACACATTGGTTATGTTAAAAACAACAGACATATCAGGCCTGTCATCACATTTCTCCATAACAAACCATATCATTGAGTGGGACAAAAGTTGTACCCCATACATAGAAGAGGACTACCACTCTCGAATGTTTAAAGAAGCAGCCACAGTCACACACACTACAGATAACCTTAACAGGAACCAAGGTTTAATTCTTCCAGAGATATGGAAAACCCTAATTAGATCTCTGAACACACAAGAAATGAACTTTAATGCTCACTATAGAATGTTTCTTAGCAACAACTAGTAAATTATGTACACGTGATACGTGTATTATTCACGTTCAATGCTATTTTAGTTTATAACTATAATTTTTAGAATTTGCAGTTAAGATCTATTTTGTGATATGTTTTAACCTCAGTGCTTGTACCCTGATGATGCCAACAGCTTAAGTTTGGTGAAACTAGTCGGTATTAAAAATACTTATCCATTTACACTTGATCAATGTTCCCAAATAGTTATTTACATTAAATCTTAGTATTGTTTGGTACATTTTTCATTCCAGGTGACTATTCTTCATCATCCTATAATTATCAACAGTTGTATTTCCTGTATCTCTGTTTATCACTGCTTTTATTGCACTGCTACTACTACTACTACTACTATTATTATTATTACTGCAATATAATTACTTTGCATAAACAGGAGAGCGAGAGACCTCCAATACAGAAATAGTTGCTATTAACAGAAACATTTGTAATTATGGAAAGCACCATAGCCAGCTCACATCAATACCATGGGATGATGAGCTGTGAGAAAAATAAGTTAATAGAGCATGAGAATTGGTTAAGATATGTCCGATAAGACGTTGTGCAACTGTATACTCAAGAGTCAAGGTGAATTAGATAAGGTATACAAGTTGTATGGATGCAGATTTAAATTAGGCAAGCAAGTGTAGAAAAAGTTATAAGATAGTAGGCAATAGACAGATGCATGAAAAGCATAAAAATGCAAGCTAGAAAAGTGACAAACATGGTCAGGAAAGGAAAGAAAAATGAGACAAGATTGGATAAAGAAAATCCAGTGGTGTTCTTCACCCTAAGTGATGAGCATGAGGAAGATTGATTATGGAAGGTGACAATGATAAACAGTGATTGTGGTAATCTGACTGCTACATAGGATATAGTAGAATTATTTTATGAGCACTTGGTCAGTGTATTTCATACTGATATGAATGAAGCTGTGCAGTGAATGAACCAGAAGTGTTGAGTAGACTAGATAAAATCTAGTCTACTCAACACTTCCAGCCCCAGAGCTCTGTGGGTTTGGATGATGCTATAACCATGTGCAAAGAAGTTTACTGCCTTTGATTTGTTTGTTTAATAAAAGTTTTGCAATATGGGAAGCCACCTAATTAGGGAAGGGCTCAAAAGGAGAGTAAGGAGGACAAAATTATTCTACTCAACAACTGCTTCAACAAAAAATCTGTCAGGTCAAGCAGATAAAAATTCTTCACCCCTTTCTGTCCTTCAATATTTTTTCTTCATGAATTCTGTTCCAGGTCAAGTTTCTTTTTTTTAAATCATTTCTTATCTGGTTCCTGAGGACATTCACAAAACATCCATATCCATAGTGGGATTTGAACCCCACATCCTGTTAGTTGAAGAGCAGATACACTAATCACTCAGCCAACTTGGCTTGAGTGGAAAACAAAATTTTATAAACAAACAGATGGTATACAATTGTCATAAGGAAAGTGACATTAAACCAGATATCAAACTTGGAGATGTTAACGTCAGCTTTTTATTTTTTGCAGATTATGTTAAACTGCTAAATAAATCCAGTACAAGTCTGCAGAATCCCTTGCCTGTATTGAATAACTGCTGTAATAAATTTGGTGTGAAAATCAACAACAAAAAGCAATAGATAATAGAAAATTAGCAATTGCCAGTTTCTGGCAATTGCTAATTTTAAATTTTAATTGCTAAAAACAAAAACAGCATCCTGAATGGAGAATCTATAGAACAAGTAAAACATTTCGGCTATTTAGACACAATTTTTAGTGAAGATGACAGATTAAATACAGAAATGAATAACAGAATTGGCAAAGACGGTATTGTAGTAAGTCTTATTCCATTTGAATAAATTCACATGTAATAAGACTGGAGGCCACAATATGAGAATTCTGAGAAAGATTAGGGGAGTGAACAGATAGCATCAATGGCAGTATCATATTAGAAATGAGGATATTAGAAAAGTACTTGACATCATTAGCATTTAGGAATGTATTAACAGAGGTAATCTTAGGTAGTATGGTCACTTATGTGGAATGATAAAGGAAAGGTTAGTGAAACAAGTGTTTTTTTGCCAGGATGACAGAAAAAAGACCTAGAGGAAGACCAAGATCTAGCTGGACTGATACAATAAAAAGTGCCTTAGAAGAAAATTGATCTGATAATAATATTAAATTTTTCAATAACAGATTAATTTGAAGGAAACCTGTGATTGGAAGTTAGTAATGATGCAATTTTTTCATGTAGTACTATCATAATATCCTATACCCCCCCCCCCCCAGAGGGTACATATAAGCAATTTAATGATAATGGCATACCACAATGTATACATATAAAACAAAATTATATAATCAACTAATAATTGGCAATTTGTTCTTCCCTCTCCTCTCTTTAGTCAATTTTTGCGTGGAACACAGAGCAAAGTCTTCAACACAGCTGCACTCACGTCTGTAGTGGGCTTTACTGGATATATGCCGTGTTTGCCATTTTCCTGTAGTCTCAAACACACATTAGATATATTTTAATGTATTATGCAGCTAGTATCTTAAAATAAAATGCACTTCTGTATTTAAAAAAAAAAAAATGAATTAAATAACTGTCTGCCCTTCATAGCGATATTGTCATGCATCTATCAAATGGTTTATTATCCTTTTGTGTTTATATACACTCTGTCCAAAAAGAAATTTTTGATAGAAAATAAAACACAGGCCAATTATAATTATTCAAACCATTTATTTCAATCAATATACTCTCCCTCAGCTTTGATACAGCATTTGGCATGGTCAGTTAATTCGTTAAATTAGTTTTTTTTTATATCAGTTTTTGGGATACTGTTGAGGGTTGTGGTTACTGCTGCTTGAATATTTTCAATGGTGTCATATCGCTTTCCTTTTATTGGCAAATGAAATTGGGAGAAGAGAAAGAAGTCACAGGGTGCTAAATCAGGTGAATACGGCGAGCGATCCAACACACAAATTTGTTTTTTTTGCTCAAAAACTGTCTCACAATGTTCGAACAACGAGATAGTGCATTATTGTACAAAAGTGACCAGCTGCCTGCATCACGATATTGATGCCGTATGCGATGAATTCTTGCTATCAATCGCTTCAAAACTTCGAGATAAAACTCACCATTGACCGTTTGGCCAGACTGAACGAATTCTTTGTGGATAATGCCTTTGGAATCATAGAAACAAATCAGCATTGTCTTTACTTTTGATTTCTCCAAGTGACTTTTTTTTGGGTGCTCCTCCTCTCTACTCAGTACTCTGGCACTTTGTTTCAGGCTCATACTCTAAACACTTCTTTTGTCACTAGTAACGATCGTTTCTAGGAAGTTTGAGTCATTACGAGTGGTTTTAATGAGGTCCTTGCAGTGTTCAATTCGATAAATTTTTTTGGTCATCGGCCAACTTGTGGGGAACAAATCACGAATTCAATTTACGAAGGCCCAAACTCTCACTCAAAATGTTGTGCACAGTTGATTTTGGAATCCCCAATTCATCTTCAATCAATTTGACAGACGATTTTGGGTTTTCTTTGATGAAATCACACACTTTTTGGATGTTAACTTCACTCAGTCCAGTTTTTGGACAGCCCTGCTTTTTGTCCTCCTCAAGCATCTATGACCATTTTGAAATTGCTTAAACCACTCGTAACTTGAGTACAGGATAAGAATTCATCACCGTATGCTTTTTGAAGCATTAAGTTTACTAAGTTTAACTAAATAAAACGTTTACTAAGTTTAACACAAAAGTCAATCGCAGCTCTCTGTATGAAACTCATTTTCTGACCATTTGTCAAAACACACTGGCACTATAACTCAGCTTCTAATGAAACAAATGTCATAAACAGTTGACACAATGCTAATGAAGGTTGCCGCTTTCGACAACAAAAAGATACAACAAGTGGTGCCACTAGTTTCTTCTGTTTTTCAAAAAGTTCGGCTTCTTTTTGGACAGAGGTTATAGGAAACTGAGAACATCCATAAATACACTAGAAGCTAGTTACATAAACAGTCACAACCATCCACTTAGCAGTATGGGATCTTTGAAATACTAACATTGAGGACTTTTTTTTCCAGTGGTAGAGCTCTTGTCACAGAACTCAATTTATCAAACACCACACTTTTTTAGCAAATGGCTAGAGTTGTTTAAAATAGATAAAATACTACGTTTCATTTTCCCCAATCCAAAAATTACAGCAAAACTATTCGTACCCCTTATATAAACAATGTTGGAAAAAGACAGCTAGAGTGCTAAATAAATATAATTTTCATATAGCTTTTAAACCACATAACAAACCAGCAATCCTTATCCATTCTCTTAAGGCTAAATTCCATCCTTGTGCCCCACGACTTCATCTACTTTGAACAAATAGGAAGATCAATTAACATCTGCCTTGAAGATTATAAGAAATACATTTACTACCATCACTATGGCAAGTCAGGGCTGGCAGACTATGCAGTGATCACTCCTTCATACAGGATTAAATGGGGAAAATATTACAGGCATAAAAGCCCATATAAGTCTGAAAGATAATATTTTTGGAGTTAGTATCAGCATTCCCTGAACTGCCTCTAGCACGATTTCATTAATTTACCATTTACATAAATTGTATTCTAATACTATATTCGGCCAAGTATATGTAAATTACTTTAAATCCATAGTAGAGGACACCATGATAGAATGTGGATCTTTTGTCTGTTAAAACTTTGAATTGTTTCCATAATTATTTAAATGTTAGTGCTTCCCCATGTTCTCTTACAAGTATTTTTTTTGTATGTTGAAGAATGTGGGTTGAAATCTAGCAAAATATCATCATCTTAATAAATTATCACATTTATTCTTGCACTGTTGTTGGTTGATAATGTTAAATAATCAAAATGGAGAGTTAGGTAAAGAACAAACAAATTAGACTTTTAAATAAGTGATGAAATAAAGAAATGAAGTTGTTATATGTAATAAAATTCACAAACAGTTTAAACAATTAAAATTTACTTTATACCTTTTCTCAGATTCAATCCCCAATCAGAGGACATTCTTTAGAAAGTCTCACAACAGATGATGTCCCAGCTCCAGCACCTCTGCAACCACAAGATCTGGTTCATGACTGGAAGATTACTGATCTGGATGGTGATTCTGTGTATGATGGAACAGTAACTTTACATCGACCAAAAGGATTAATTCGTTCTCGTCCTGTTGCTAAAGTATCAGCAAATTCTCGTCAGGAAGTAGAACTTATTGATGAGAAAGAACTGATAAGTATTGTTAAGGACCGACAGTTAGATGGATGGTCTAGTCTAGATGGTTCACCAAGACATGGAACATTAAAAAAACCACCTCCACCACCACCTCCTAAACGAAGTAACTCCACAAAAAGTGAACCAGCAGACAAGAAAACTGATTCAGCCCAAATAAAAGAACTTCCTATACAGGTAAATGCAATCTCAATGCCCCAAGCTTCTTTAAATACACAAGGACAGTTGCCCCTAAATGAAGATCCTCTTCCTGCTCCACCTCTCATACAAGAAAGACAGAGAAAGTCATCAGGTAACACAGAAAAAACTGCACCACTTGATGAACTATTCAATAATCCTCTTTTCCAACAGAGACGAAAAGATTCAGTAGAATCATGTAGTAGTGAATCAAGCGCATTGCCCTTTGCAAATGAAAATGTTGGGACTATTAAACAAAGGGCTACAAAACCATATCCATCTCTTTTAACTGAAAATCATCTAAGTGAAGGTTTTTGTGACCAACAAGGTAAGAAAATAACTTGGTTATATATCATATAAATTTGATATGTCTACTTATGTACAAGTGCCATATTCTATTGATCAAGAAATTATAGTCACCAATTTATATTCCTTACAACAGTTTTCTATGGAATTTGTTCCTATTATTTAATATTTTCCATCACTTTTATGGTAATCACAACATTCTTCACAAATTTGTTCTGTTAAAAGGTGTTTTTAAAGGTGTATAGTGTGACTTTTGTTGAGAATTGTGTTACATTTCTCTCTATTACAAGTATTCTTTAGTGGTGCTGCTTTTGGAATTTAGTTGCTGTGTACATTGTGTGTTATTTTTGAGTTCCCGAGAACGTGAGGTCAGAGTCAGACATCTGCGGTGGAAGAAAAGATACGTTTTTGTTATTTGCTATGTAGCATAGTTAAATATAGGTTATACTTATAATAGTGAGTAAGTAAATTGGCTTACAGTAGAGCTTATAATATTTAGTATTTAGCATTTTAGTTGTAGTAGTTCCTCAGCAGAATATAAATGATCCAGTTACAAATGGCGTATCACCAACTCCTCCCCCATTCAAGGACTCTATTTTGCCAAACATAATAATGGATTTTGTGGCATATACGAGTCCAGGTAGATGGATATGTGGTGGGTGAGAGAAGGGGGAAGTGTGTATATGCTTAAAATGTAGGCAATGGGAGGAAATCATCGAGTTAGATGCTACAATATCTGACCTTATTGTGTCAGCAGTGGGAGATCTTCGAGAGACAAGTAGTGTGATAGGTGAGAATAATGAGCAGCTAAATATGAATGAAGAAATAAGAGTGGGGGAGTGTGGAAGGTTCGAAAGATTGTGAAGTTTTTGGAGACGGTTATGATTGGGAGGATGAATGGCGAGTAAGTGTGGCAAACTTACTGATAGAGATAGATGAGCTGAAAGAGATGATGGAATGTCTCGGGAATAAAATGAGAAGTATGAAAGATGAGATTAGGTGAATGGAAGAGATGAATGCAAGGCAAATCAGAACAGGAGTGAGAGAAAGTTATGGGAATGATAGAAGAGGTGAGAATAGAAACAGTAGAAGAGAGGGAATGAGAGAGGTATGGAAATGATAGAAGAGTAGAGAATAGGAGCAGTATAAGAAAGGGAATGACAGAGGTATGGAAATAATAGAAGAGGAGAGAATGGAAACAGACAGAGAGAGAAAATGAGAAGAATGCGAGGGAGTGTTGAAACCAGGGATAGAGTAATGCCAGGACAGCAGGTAAGTAGGAGAACACAGAATGAAAGAGTCAGAGGGGAGAGAGAGAGAGAATGAGGGATGCAGGTGAGCAATCAAGGAACAGAGTGGTAAGAGCTGTAATGTATGGAGACTCAATGATCAGTGGAGTGTAAGATAGGATGCCAGAGGAGTGTTTGCCTGGAGGAATGATAGAAAGTGTGGCTATAGCAATTAAGTGGAATGAAAGGGTGGATGAGATGATTTTGATGGTGGGCACGAATGACTTGAAAGGCAGTGTAAATCGGGTGGCAAGAGATCTGAGATTCATGATTGAGATTGTACAAAAGAAAATGCAGAGAGGAAAGATAGTGTGTGTTACCCAGGTATGATAATGAGGAGCTGAGCAGAAGAGCAGTAATAATGAATAGCATAATGGCCAGAATGTGTCAGAAGAGAAGATTGGAATATGTGGATACTTGGAGGGTATTTGAGGACAAAAAGGAGCTATATGCCAGAGACCGCTTGCATTTAAATGAGGAAGGACGTAGGAATCTGGAGAGATTGCTGTTTTCTGAACGAGTCACTGGGACTTGTATTGTTTATACATAAAAATATAACGGAAAAACTCACGTAGAAAAATTATTTAATGGTATAATTTTCGCCCGTGTGTCACAGGCATCTTCAGTACAATTAGGCACAAAAATTAAACATTAACTGACAATTCCAAAAAGCGCCACCTAAGTAGCTGGTGTAAGATAACTAAAAAGGTCAATAACTTTCCTAAAAAAAAAAAAAAAAAAAAAAAAAAAAAAAAAAAAAAAAAATTAATACAATAAAAAGTTAGGAAAGATTAGCTGATTTGTAAAGTACTATCTCCCATAAAGGGGACAGACGTAAGCCGTCGGATCTGTTTAAGTTAGGAGAATGAAGTAGAGTTTCACATGCTTCTTTATAAAGGCGTTCCATGAGAAACTGACTTTTGTGAAGAACTCTTGTCTTTTTCCAATGAACTCTGTGTCTAGTGAAGATGGCATGTTCTGCAAGTCCAGACTTTTCAGGTTTAAAGTATTCAATATAAGATTGGTGTTCCTTTCTCGCTTCTCCAAAGGACAAGCTTCCACATCTCAATCATCCAGGTGTCTACCAGATTCCGTGCTCTTGTGGATTATGTTATTTCGGACAAACGGGAAGATCTGCCTCCATTCGGCTAGAAGAACACCAATCTTATATTGAATACTTTAAACCTGAAAAGTCTGGACTTGCAGAACATGCCATCTTCACTAGACACAGAGTTCATTGGAAAAAGACAAGAGTTCTTCACAAAAGTCAGTTTCTCATGGAACGCCTTTATAAAGAAGCATGTGAAACTCTACTTCATTCTCCTAACTTAAACAGATCCGACGGCTTACGTCTGTCCCCTTTATGGGAGATAGTACTTTACAAATCAGCTAATCTTTCCTAACTTTTTATTGTATTAATTTTTTTTTTTTTTTTTTTTTTTTTTTTTTTTTTTTTTTTTTAGGAAAGTTATTGACCTTTTTAGTTATCTTACACCAGCTACTTAGGTGGCGCTTTTTGGAATTGTCAGTTAATGTTTAATTTTTGTGCCTAATTGTACTGAAGATGCCTGTGACACACGGGCGAAAATTATACCATTAAATAATTTTTCTACGTGAGTTTTTCCGTTATATTTTTATGTATAGTTATGTCTACTCACGGTTTACCTCTTTTAAAACTTATTGTATTGTTTAACCTTTATATCAGTGACATTGTCAATGGATTGCAAGGGGATATTCAGTTGTTTGCAGATGATGTGAAGTGTTATTAGTAATAGTGCAGATGTGGCAGCCCTGAAAGAGGATTTGAATAAATAGACAGATGGCCAAATGAATGGGGGGTGTTGGTTTAATGCAGCAAAATGTGAAGTCTTGAGGTTTGGGATACATTGATGGCATGCTGCATACTCAATTGGAGGAGCTGTACTGGAGGAAGTAGGGGGAGAGAAGAGATCTGGGGATGATGAGCAATAAAAAATGAAATTCGTGGGACATATTGAGATAACACAGAGGATTGCTGCAATATTGAGAAGGACTCTGATCTTCACAGATAAAAGAATTATCATTCTGTTGTATAAGACCCTGATCAGACCACACTTAGACTATTGTTCTCAAATTTGGTCCCCAGGATTTGAAGAGGATAAATTAACTGTGGACAGGGAACGTAGGCAGATAACAAAGATGGTTTCGGGACTGTACAATGTTAGTTATGAGAATCGGTTGAAGGAATGTGAACTGCAGAGTTTGGTGGATAGAAGAAGGAGAGGTGATATGATCGAGACTTTTAAACTGTTGAAAGGCAGTTACAGGGTTGACACTGGGGAGTTCTTTCACTTGGTGGACAGCAGGAAGGAGCAATGACAAGAGGCCATCGCTGGAAGTTATGAAAGTCAGCTGTGAGCAAGAGAGTGAGGAGTCGTTTCTTTGCATGGAAGGTGAAGTTGAACTGTGGAATGCAATGCCTGAGTTCAAGGAGTAGTATGATAGACTTTGTGTTTCCTAGTAAGGTCCTCTCACGATGAGTCTCTTGACTCCATGGAGGCCTGAATAATAATAAAAATATGCTAATATTAGTATGATTGATTTCAGTTACTTATTTGAATTCATTCTAATTGTGATTTGAATTTGTATAGAGTTTAAAAATACATAAAAAAATCTAGGTACAGACAGTATACAAAAAAAAAGTATCCTCTTCTTCTTAGAAAATGAATATATGAATTTTGCAATATAAAACTATCTCCTTTAATTATAGTTAACTTGAACATCATTAGCATCATGATTCTTTCTCAAGGAGTGTGTACGATAATCTTATAGTACTGCATGATTAAATTTGCATTATAACAGTTTTCCCTCTAAATTAGTCTAATTATACTTGACAAGTAGTTGTATTATTGGTTGATAGCATTGTCCTTTGAAGCAGCAGCATTGCGCATGTTTTGTTCAGATAAGTGATTATTTATAGTAAATATTCTCAATATTACTAATTATTAGTGGCAGTATTTTATTTATTTTTGAGTGTGTAGCTGAGTGTGTTTAATCATGAATTTTTATTACGTGATATTTTATATGAAAAAAAGAATTTTTACTGACAGATACATATGAGAGAAATGGCAGTCAAGACTTTGATATTCGGTGATTTCAGTATGAGGGTTTCATGCAATGTAGTGTATGTGTTCAATGTACTGATTGCCGAGAGTGAGTGGACGGTTCAAATGTGAGAGTGGAGAGAGAGAGAGAGAGATTATGTTGAAATGTTTTGTGAATAAGTGTGAGAAATGAGTCGTGTCGAAAGTGGAACAATGAAGTAGTAATATTAATGATATAAGGCAGTATGGCGAAAGTGTTGTAGTGGAAGGAATGAAAGGATAGTGTACAAAATATGAATGAGAGCATGAAAGAAATGTTGAAAGTTTATTTTTCACTTGGTTAGACTATAATAAATTTAGTTTAATCCTTTATCCAAGTGTGAGCAAACAAAGTTTGCGCCTGGAAGTAACTTCAGGACTGGGTTGAGGTGGTACAACACCAGGCAACTCGTTGCAAAGGTGGAGCAAGCTACCAACACTCCTATCTCAGTATCTCCTATAATGCAAAACACATCTCCTTGCAGATATGTCTAATGTCATGCATTAAGGGAAGGGCCACTACCCAGACTAGTTTCGACCTTTATTGAGGTCTCTTCAGTGGGAGCCAGGCCCAAGTGGAGATATCAGGCAGAAGCATTAGCAGGTCATCTCTATGCACTAATCTAATATCCAACCCCATCTGCTGTAGTTTGACTATCAACTTATCATGAGGTACTCTATCAATGTCTGAATGTATCTGAATACATTCAGACATTGCATCTGCTAGATAGTTTTTGAAAATTCCCCAAGCTGCATTGATCTCTTTTCCAGCTAACTCCTCATTCCAAGCTGAGTTAGCTGGAAAAGACACCTGCAAGCTGTCTCCTGAGCACTTCATAATCACCCCCCCCGTAGTTCCACATATACCCTTTTCTAACAGGGGTCCTCGCACTGTTCGCAACCACCCAGGTAATCACCTCATGGTCACTCTCACTAATTGGTGGATGATTTGACACCTCATTGATAATTACATCCTCCGATGAGATGACCAAATCCAAGACCCTTAATCCTCGTGTGCCCTCTGTTACATACTGTCTGAGGTAGTTATCCTTCAAAAACTCAAGAAACTCATTTTCTTTACTTCCAGTTGCTATCTCATCATTCCAGTCTATATTGCCATAATTAAAATCACCCATAATGATCACCCTTTTCTTATTTGCTTGGCTAATTTGACTATACATTTCACTATCACCACCATCCACATTACCTGGTCTATAACAACATCCCACCAAGTATTTGATTCCATTCAACTCTATCTCACACCATACTGCCTCAAAACCACTGGCACTATTTCCGTCTTGTATCTCTACTTTGTATGGACATAACTCTTTCTCTATCATCAATAGACTTCCCCTCCCTTTTTACCCCATCTATCCTCACGAAACACATCATACCCTTCCATCTCTATTCCTGTCAGGATGTCATCCTCTTCCAACCATGTCTCACTTATTCCAACAATTTTTGGGTGAACAGAGGAAATTAGTGCAACCATTTCATCTGCCTTGTTTCTTATACTTCTAGCATTGGTATACAAACACAACAGCTCAATTCTGGATCTACAACTAGTTCCACTGATACCACTCACTCGATGTGATCTCTCCATGCTAGACTGGGGCCATTTCCCTTTCTGCTTCTTCATTTTAGAACCCTTTTCAACTCCAACTGTTTCCTCTTGATCCCTGGTCATCCCATCCCTTTCCTGCCTACACATACTCTCACCTTCTCTTGGAGCATCCACCTTTCCCACGCTGTGTACCCCTGTCCACCCTGAGCCTTCCCGTTTCCCTGCTCCTCTTGCACACCCATTCTCTCATTTTCTATATTCATACCACTCACTTCCCCATTCATATCCACTCCTTCAATCTCTCCTGTCTTACTCTCCTGCTCTTCCACATCACTCCCCTCTCGATCTGATTCATTCTCTCTATTCACTTCTCTACCTTCCAGCAGCAGTCTCTCCAAGCAACTCACACCATAACCACTCAAATGCAGTCCATCACTACCATACATCTCACTTTGTACCTCAAACTCATTCCACACATTAACAAACTGTACTCCCATCTCCTCACACATTTCAGCCAGCATATCATTCATAATCCTTGCTCTCCGCCTCATTTCACCACAGTCATACCAATGAGGCTTTGAATGAAAAAGCCCCATTATAAGGCTTTTTCATTCCACATAACCCTTTCTTGTCTGAGAATTCCACATGTTAAGCAATCTCCCAGAACAAGACTGCATGGTCGCTTTCTCCAATCAGAGGCTGAGTTGCTGGAGAGATCAGATGCTGTTGCCAGACTCAACACTTTCAAATCCCTAGTCTCCTTCAACTCATACTGTTTCAAGTAATTAACCCTTAGCAACTGTATAAATTCCATTTCCATCTTGCCATGTGCCTTTTCCTCCTTCCAATCTATATCTCCATAGCTAAAGTACCCCATGATAAGTGCTCAGCCTGCACTCATTGTGCAGGTCATGCAGTTAGCTCTTTCATATCCCCAGGTCTATTTACAGCAACCACAATATATTGGTCTCAAATGCACCATCTCCCTCAGATCTAAAATCTTCCTTACTTCTATTTTTTTGGTCGAAGTTCTTCAGTCATCATTAATAACACTCCTCCTCCTGGCATTCATGTACATTTCAACATCCCCTTGGGCCCGATCGACCATTATTCGTCATTACCAATCCATTGCTCTCACACTCATTTGTTCCGGTGCTGTGTTGACACATGCTTGATTGCAGAAACTCCTCTAATATCTCTAATTTCTCTGAATTTGCACTTCCAACTTATCACTCAATATCTAACTCAAAAAATCCTTATTTAACTCCAAATCCTTTAATCTATCAAATTCACTCAATATATCTATAAATTGCACATTATTCCTCCTGCACAATCTTCTCATTAGCACTCATGGCCCTTCTTTTCAATTCTTTCCTATCATATACCAAGGAAGCAGACTCACAATCTTTACTTTCTCACTCTTTTTTTCACTTCTTTTAACAACTCTTTCATATTCTCTCTCACTTCATATGTCCCACCTTCCAAATTATTTGTGCCTGCCAAAACAATCAATTCTTTCACTTCTCCTTGCTGTAAATTAACAGCTTCACTAACATCCTTTATCTTCGCACTTGAGAAACATACTTTTGTCACTTACTCATTACATGTACATCAAATCAATGAATCTCTTTATAATACCTTCTCCTTCCTCCCAGTTTCCTGACACTTTTAACTTTTCTCATTCTTTCTTTCTCCCTCTTGCCGTATGATGATGCCAATAATTTTTCCAAGTTCCAGCTCACATTCTGTCCTGTGAAGGATTCCGAATAAGCATGCTATTTCCCTCATCGTCCACATTACTTTCAACCATTTCTTTCATGTTTATAATAAATTTAGTTTAATCCTTTATCCAAGTGTGAGCAAACAAAGTTTGTGCCTGAAAGTAACTTCAGGACTGGGTTAAGGTGGTACAACACCAGGGCAACTCGTTGCAAAGGTGGAGCAAGATACCAACACTCCTATCTCAGTATCTTCTATAATGCAAAACACATCTCCTTGCGGATACGTCTAATGTTATGCATTAAGGGAAGGATCACTACCCAGACTAGTTTCGACCTTTATTGAGGTCTCTTCATTGGGAGCCAGGCCCAAGTGGAGATATCAGGCAGAAGCATTAGCAGGTCATCTCTACCTATAGGAATTGCCAATTGGTGTGCCACCCTTTTTTAATAATTTACTCTGGATTTAGAGAAAGATGTTGAAAGTTTATTTTTCACTTTTCATTTTCTACCTATAGGTAGAGATGACCTGCTAATGCTTCTGCCTGATATCTCCACTTGGGCCTGGCTCCCACTGAAGAGACCTCAATAAAGGTCGAAACTAGTCTGGGTAGTGGCCCTTCCCTTAATGCATGACATTAGACATATCTGCAAGGAGATGTGTTTTGCATTATAGGAGATACTGAGATAGGAGTGTTGGTAGCTTGCTCCACCTTTGCAACGAGTTGTCCTGGTGTTGTACCACCTTAACCCAGTCCTGAAGTTACTTCCAGGCGCAAACTTTGTTTGCTCACACTTGGATAAAGGATTAAACTAAATTTATTATAGTCTAACCAAGTGAAAAATAAACTTTCAACATTTCTTTCATGCTCTCATTCATATTTTGTACACTATCCTTTCATTCCTTCCACTACAACACTTTCGCCATACTGCCTTATATCATTAATATTACTACTTCATTGTTCCACTTTCGACACGACTCATTTCTCACACTTATTCACAAAACATTTCAACATAATCTCTCTCTCTCTCTCTCCACTCTCACATTTGAACCGTCCACTCACTCTCAGCAATCAGTACATTGAACACATACACTACATTGCATGAAACCCTCATACTGAAATCACCGAATATCAAAGTCTTGACTGCCATTTCTCTCATATGTATCTGTCAGTAAAAATGCTTTTTTTCATATATAATATCACGTAATAAAAATTCATGATTAAACACACTCAGCTACACACTCAAAAATAAATAAAATACTGCCACTAATAATTAGTAATATTGAGAATATTTACTATAAATAATCACTTATCTGAACAAAACATGCACAGTGCTGCTGCTTCAAAGGACAATGCTATCAACCAATAATACAACTACTTGTCAAGTATAATTAGACTAATTTAGAGGGAAAACTGTTATAATGCAAATTTAATCATGCAGTACTATAAGATTATCGTACACACTCCTTGAGAAAGAATCATGATGCTAATGATGTTCAAGTTAACTATAATTAAAGGAGATAGTTTTATATTGCAAAATTCATATATTCATTTTCTAAGAAGAAGAGGATACTTTTTTTTTGTATACTGTCTGTACCTAGATTTTTTTATGTATTTTTAAACTCTATACAAATTCAAATCACAATTAGAATGAATTCAAATAAGTAACTGAAATCAATCATACTAATATTAGCATATTTTTATTATTATTCAGGCCTCCATGGAGTCAAGAGACTCATCGTGAGAGGACCTTACTAGGAAACACAAAGTCTATCATACTACTCCTTGAACTCAGGCATTGCATTCCACAGTTCAACTTCACCTTCCATGCAAAGAAACGACTCCTCACTCTCTTGCTCACAGCTGACTTTCATAACTTCCAGCGATGGCCTCTTGTCATTGCTCCTTCCTGCTGTCCACCAAGTGAAAGAACTCCCCAGTGTCAACCCTGTAACTGCCTTTCAACAGTTTAAAAGTCTCGATCATATCACCTCTCCTTCTTCTATCCACCAAACTCTGCAGTTCACATTCCTTCAACCGATTCTCATAACTAACATTGTACAGTCCCGAAACCATCTTTGTTATCTGCCTACGTTCCCTGTCCACAGTTAATTTATCCTCTTCAAATCCTGGGGACCAAATTTGAGAACAATAGTCTAAGTGTGGTCTGATCAGGGTCTTATACAACAGAATGATAATTCTTTTATCTGTGAAGATCAGAGTCCTTCTCAATATTGCAGCAATCCTCTGTGTTATCTCAATATGTCCCACGAATTTCATTTTTTATTGCTCATCATCCCCAGATTTCTTCTCTCCCCCTACTTCCTCCAGTACAGCTCCTCCAATTGAGTATGCAGCATGCCATCAATGTATCCCAAACCTCAAGACTTCACATTTTGCTGCATTAAACCAACACCCCCCATTCATTTGGCCATCTGTCTATTTATTCAAATCCTCTTTCAGGGCTGCCACATCTGCACTATTACTAATAACCCTATCCAGCTTCACATCATCTGCAAACAACTGAATATCCCCTTGCAATCCATTGACAATGTCACTGATATAAAGGTTAAACAATACAAGTCCCAGTGACTCGTTCAGAAAACAGCAATCTCTCCAGATTCCTACGTCCTTCCTCATTTAAATGCAAGCGGTCTCTGGTAAATCAACAAGTTATGTGTGGGGGTGCAATATCCAGGAAAAGGGAAGTCACTAGCGGAGTGACTCAGGGGTCTGTTCTAGGGCAATTGCTATTTAACTTGTATATTAATGATATTGGCGAAGATTTGGATGGAGATATTCAGTTGTTTGTAGATGATGCAAAGTTGGGATGAACCATAAAGAGTAGTGAAGATGTTGTGGCTTTGCAAGAAGACTTGAATAAATTAATGATTGGGCAAGGAAATGGGGATGTGAGTTCAATGTTGCAAAATGTAAGGTTTTAAAATTTGGAAAACAAAGATGGGATGCAGAATTTATGCTTGGTGAGAATATATTGTTGGAGGTAGAGGAAATAAGAGATTGGGGGGTGATAGTGGATAAGGATCTAAAATTTAGGGGACATATCGCCAAAATTGGGAAGACAACACAAAGGCTTCTGGGAATGATGCGGAGAACACTGACGTGTAGAAGTAGGGAGATTCTTGTTCCGTTGTATAAGGCTTTGATTAGGCCACACATGGACTATTGTGCCCAGATTTGGTCACCGGGTTTTCACAAGGATCAAGAGATGTTGGAAAGGGTCCAAAGGCAACTGACTAAGGTAGTTTCTGACTTCTGGAATGTTGAGTATGAGGAAAGTTTGAGAAGATGTAATTTGCAGAGTCTGGTGGAGAGGAGGAAGAGGGGAGATATGATGGAGACCTACAAGTTGGTAAGATGTTGTTATAAGATCAATGGTGGAGAAGTTCTACGGAGAATAGTGGGAGATCAGGGGAGAACCAGAGGTCATTCCTGGAAACTGTATAAAGAGGGTGTGAGTAGGGGAGTGAGAGGCAGGTTTTTTTCGTACAGAGTTGTGAATGATTGGAATGCCTTGCCTGAGAGTGTGGTGTCTGCAAAGAGTTTGAGTGTGTTTTAGGCTCGGTATGATGAGATGTGTGTGTGATAAAAGGACCTCCCAGATGAGTCTTTGACTCCATGAGGTCTTGGGGTATTTAATAATAATAATAATAATGCAAAGCACATATCCTTACAGACAAGTATAATTCTATGCATTATGGGAAGGGCTGCTACCCAGCCTGGTTTAGACTTTTATTGAGGTTTCATTAGTGGGAGCCAGACCCAGAAGTGATACCAAGGTTGAAGTAATGCAGTCATATGGAAATATGTTAGAAAGGATCCAGGGAAGATTCACAAATGTGGTCAGTGAAATGTGGAATATGAGGACAAATTGAGAGAATGTAAATTGCAAAGCCTTGTGAATAGGAGGATGTGGGATATGATTGAGACATATAAGTTAGGCAGGGGTTGTTATCAGATTGACATGGAAAAGATTTTTCATAGAATGGGAGAGAGGGGGATGTTATATCAAGAAATAGATAGCTTGTAATAAATTTATTTAATCCTTTATCCAAGTATAAGCAAACAAAGTTTGCGCCTTTTTACCAAAGGCAGAAACTTTTGGTAAAGGTGGACTAAGTTCTCATCACTTGTCTTAGTATCTCCCATAATGCAAAGCACATCTCCTTGCAGACATGTATAATGCTATGCATTAAGGGATGGCCCACTACCCAGACCAGTGTCGTTCTTTATTAAGGTCTCATCAATGGGAGCCAGACCCAGAGGTGGTGATACTAAGTGGAAGTAATGGAGAAGTCATATTTACCTATATGAGTTGCCAAAAGGTGTCTCACCTTATTATTAAATTACTTTGGATTAGAGAAAGATGTTGGAAATTTTTTTATTTTCATTTGGTTAGACTATAATAAATTTAATTTAATCCTCTATCTAAGTGTAAGTAATTGCCTCAGTCCTGAAGATACTTCAGGCACAAACTTTGTTTGCTTATACTTGGATAAAGGATTAAACAAAATTTATTATAGTCTAACCAAGTGGAAATAAAGAAACTTCCAATAGATAGTTTGTGTTTAAGTTCACAGTTAGAATAAATAAAAATATGGAACGATGTAAAATTAGATGTAGAAAAAGATGTAAAAGAGAGTGCACACTATAGGAATACCTTGTATAGCGCGGTTTTGAACAACATGGGTTTTGGTCTAACGCGTTTTTATTATTACACTTATCATTATTACACTAACATTGTCAACACTAACCGCCGACTCCCGGGTGTCGCAAGTGACAATCGAGAGCCACATTTATGCAGCAGTTATTCAATTGGTTCTCACATAGACACTTTCTTTCTCTGCGGCATTTTATTATTTACGTTAATATTAGTATTTAATATTTTTTATTTTTTTTAAGTATGAGTGAAAAAGAGACAAAACAAAGAAGACACTGTTGGAGTAACAAAAAAATGCAAGTGGTTGACATTAGAGAAGAAACTTAAAGTTATAAAATGTCACGAGAATGGCGCTTCGTTTGCTAAAATAACACGTGAGAATTCAATGAACGAGTCATCTGTACGAACAATTATTCAGAGCAAAGAAAAGCTTAAACAACATGGAATGAGCACCGCTTCTTATATGTCAAAAGTGATCACGAGAAATTGATCTTCTACAGTGGAAAATATGGAATGCCTTCTAATGATCTGGATTGAAGATTGTAATCAGAAAAAGATTCCTTTGAGTCAAATGATAATCCAGGCAAAAGCAACAAGTCTATATGACAAAATAAAAGAAAATGAAAGCAAAAATGAAGGAGGTACAACCAGTGAAACGTTTATAGCAAGTCGCAGGTGGTTCTACAATTTCAAAAAGTGTATGGGACTCCATAATGTAAGAATCGAAGGTGAAAGCGCAAGTGTTGACACTAAAACTGCAGAATTATTTCCCAATGAATTGAAGGAGCTTATTGAGAAGGAAGGCTACACGGATGATCAAATTTTTAACACTGACGAGACTGGCTTGTTCTGGAAAAGAATGCCAACGCTCACATTTCTAGCAGAGAAGGAAAAAACACAAGCTAGGTATAAAGTGTCAAAAGACCGATTGACACTTTTACTAGGAGGTAGTGCATCAGGTGATTTAAAATTGAAGCCTCTGTTAGTGTACAGAGCGGTAAACCCAAGAGCTCTTAAGGGCTTTACAAAGAACATTTACCTGTTCATTGCCATTCGAATAAAAAAGCGTGGGTAACTCGTTCAATTTTTGAAGACTGGTTTAAAACTTGTTTTTGCCCTGAAGTTAAAAGCTATTGTAAAAAGAATGATATCCCTTTCGAAATTTTGCTTTTATTAGACAATGCGCTAGGCCATCTGACTCTATTGACTGACTTGGATGAAAATGTCAAGATTAATTTTTTCCCTCCAAACACAACATCAATTCTGCAGCCGATGGATCAAGGCGTTATCTCCACTTTCAAGGCTTACTATTTAAGACAAACTTTTGCTCAAGCTATTAAAGCTGCAGCAGAAGAAGATTCTTGGACTTTGAGTGAATTTTGGAAGAAATTTAACATAAAAGATGCCATTCAAAATATTTATGAATCTTGGCAAGAGGTGACTCAAAGCAACATGAGAGCCATATGGCATAATATCTTGTCGCATTGTTCAAAGGACTTTGTTGCCTTTTCAACACAGAAAGAGGAAGTCTCAACAGAAATTGTGGATGGGCAAAGATCTTGGTTTTACAAGTTTAGATTGTAACGATGCGAACAAATGTATTGATTCTCATTCAAATGATCTGGATGATGAAATCCTTTAGGAGTTGGAACAACAATGAGCCTATGAAGCAGAAGAAGACGAAGATGACCCCACTGATGTCATGGTTGAAGAATTTTCCTTTGCTGACCTTTCAACTTTTGTGAGAAAAATCGACGAAGCTTCCGACTTTCTCATAAATGCTGACTCGAATTTGGAAAGAAGCATCAAAGTGAGACAAAGTCTCAATAATTTCATCAAATGCTACAGAGATCTAGTACTTGAAAAGAAAGAAGACAAGGATGGTTCATGGAACACTAAAAGACTACTTTAATAAAAAGTAAATTACTGTATGCTAAAATTGAAGCAATATTTGTTTTGTTTTCTACAACTTTTATATCAGTTTAAAAGGATTTTATTTGTTATTTAGTTAATAAAAATAACGATGTTTTTTCATTTTTAAAAATTTTTATTATCCTAAATTTTTGTAATAAACAAATTAAGTTGAAAACCTTTATAAATAGACCTTGAATAACGCGGTTTTGCATAGCACGGATGCTTCTTGGAACCAATTAACCGCACTATTTTCCATTATTCGTCATCTATTTGGATATATATTTCCATTATTCGTCATCTATATGGATTACAGTATGAAATTGGCATTAACCTGGCATCAAAACTGAAAGATATTAACATCAGCTCTTTACCTTACTTTATGCAGATGATGATGTCATACTCTTAATAAATCCAGTATAAGTTCCCAGGATTCCTTAATCAAATTGAACTGCTATAAAAAACTTGGCAAAAAAAAATCAGCATTAAAAAAATGGAGTACAAAAATAGGCAGGAACATTGAAAACAAAGCATCCATCACGTCTGATCGCTGAAGTTAAACACACCTGAGCCCAGTTAGTACTTGGGAGCACCGACCACCTGGGAACCCTGAGTACTGCTGGCATTAATTATTTTAACTAGCAGAATATGAATGAAAAAATAAGAGTGTGCAAGGCTTGAATGATTGTGAATTTTTTGGAGATTGTCTTCATTGGAAGGATGAATAGCGAGAAAGAGTGGCTAACTTGCAGAGAGAGAGATAGATGAACTGAAAGAGGAGGTTGAATGTCTCGGGAATGAGATGAGAAGTAGGAAAGATAAGATAAGGCGAATCAGAGTAGGACTGAGAGAGAGAGATGGGAATGATAGAAGAGGAGAGAATAGAAACAGCAGAAAAGAGGGAATGAGAAAGAGTTATAAGAATGATAGAAGAGGGCAGAATAGAAACAGTAGAAGACAGGGAATGATAGAAGAGAGAAGAATGGAAACAGACAGAGAGAGAAAATGAGAAGAATGCGAGGGAGTGTTGAAACCAGGGATAGAGTGATGCCAGGACAGCAGGTAAGTAGGAGAACACAGAATGAAAGAGTCAGAGGGGGGAGAGAGAGAGAGAGAGAGAGAGAATGAGGGATGCAGGTGAGCAATCAAGGAACAGAGTGGTAAGAGCTGTAATGTATGGAGACTCAATGATCAGTGGAGTGTAAGATAGGATGCCAGAGGAGTGTTTGCCTGGAGGAATGATAGAAAGTGTGGCTATAGCAATTAAGTGGAATGAAAGGGTGGATGAGATGATTTTGATGGTGGGCACGAATGACTTGAGAGGCAGTGTAAATTGGGTGGCGAGAGATCTGAGATTCATGATTGAGATTGTAGAAAAGAAAATGCAGAGAGGAAAGATAGTGTGTGTTACCCAGGTATGATAATGATGATGAGCTGAGCAGAAGAGCAGTATTAATGAATAGCATAATAGCCAGAATATGTCCGAAGAGAAGATTGGAATATGTGGATGCTTGGAGGGTATTTGAGGGCAAAAAGGAGCTATATGCAAGAGACCGCTTGCATTTGAATGAGGAAGGACATAGGAATTTGGAGAGATTGCTGTTTTCTGAACAAGTCAGTGTGTCAGTGCAGGGAAACTAGAAATCCCAGGGTGGATGGTAGCAAGGGTTGCCTCTTGTGGGAATGGGTGTTTGAGGGAACGGGGGACAACATCAGGTAACACTGAGTCCAATGGAGTGTAGAGGGGATAATGATGGCTATAGAAGCAGTGACATTTTTATGCTTTATACTAATACCAGGATTTTCCGAAATAAAAGAGATGAATTGGTGGCACTGATAGCATCAGCCTGGCTAAAGATTATTGGGATCTCTGAGACGTGGTTAATGGAAGATGATATAATAACAGGAATAGAAGTAGCAGAGTACAGCATTTTTCTGAAGGATAGAAAGGAAAAAAGTGGTGGTGGAATACTGCTTATGATAAGTGATGACTTACGTCCTGTAAGAGTAGAGGCTTTGGAAGGTAGTGACGTTAATGGTTTTGAAACCATATGGTATGAGGTAGAGGTGGGCAAGACAGGATATTTGATGGGGTGTTGCTACAAGCCAAGGCAGAGGGTGAGCCTGGCAAGTGCAAAAAGAATGCTTGTTAATGAAGATTTTATCTACAGCAGTATAAACTGGGAAGAGGAAAATGTATGTAGTAATAAGGAAATGGAATTTCTAGAATTCTTGAGGGACAGATGTCTTAGGCAACATGTAATAAAGGGAACAAGAGGTTCAAGAGTTTGGGATTTGGTCATAGCATCAGAAGAACTGATAATAACTCAGATGAAATCTCTCTCCCAGGTGGAGAGGGTGACTATGTGGAAGCTGAATAGATAACCAGAGTATCAAAGAAAAGGGAATGTATGTGGAAGTATAAGGCAGATAATTATAATAGTCTTAGATATCTACTTTAGACAGTTCCATGCAGGGAGGGATTGGAAAGGCAAGATATCATTAATGCTTGGGATATTGTGAAGGAATATTTGTTAGCAGCAATAGTAAGCTTTATTTCAGGAGTAAAGAGAACACAATTTGGTGTAAAGTGAATGACAAACAATATCAAACAAGAACTGCAGGTGAAAAAGAGATTATGAAAGAGATATAAGGAGAGCGGTGGAGAGCAGATGCATGAGGAATATAAGACTCAGGCCAGGAGAGTGACTAGTATGGTGAGGAAGGCAAAACTGGAATATGAGAAGATATTGGCACTAAGATACAAAGAAAATCCTAGGGAATTTTTTAGCTATGTGGCCAGCAGGAGGAGAAAAGATTGTGGAAGAATGATTGTGGGATAAAAATAGGAATAGAGTGACTGATGCAGAGGACATGGTGGAGTTGTTTAATGAACACTTTATTGAAGTATTTCATTGGAGAAATAGGTTTTAATACTAGAGGGATAGGGCAGGTTCGAGGTGCAAGAGGTGCAAGAGGAGAGTGTGTTCCAAATACTAAGTACTCTGGATGTCAGTAAAGCTGGGGGACTGGATGGTATTTCATTACGGATTTTGAGAGAATGTTCTAAAGAACTGACAGCTCCATTGACCTGGCTTTTCAATGAGAGTCTGGCTACGGGAAAGGTACCCAGGAATGGAGGAAGGTAAGATAGTTCCATTGCATAAGGGCAGTAGCAGACTGGAAATGTCTAATTATAGGCCAGTTTGTGTGTCATCAGTAGTTGTTAATGTCTTGGAGAAATCAGTGAGGGACCATATACGGTGTTGGGCAGATGGGGGTAATGTTATACATGAGAATCAACATGGATTTGTTAAAGGGCAGTCTTGCTTTAGTAATATGATTTCCTTTTATAATAAATTGACAAGAGCAGTTGATGAGGGAAAAGCATATACTGCCAGTTTTTTGGATTTTGCAAAAGCATTTGACAGGCTACCACATGATAAGCTGATATTTAAGTTGCAGCAGATGGCTTTAGATGCTGGGTTAGTCAGGATTGGATTCAGGATTGGCTGTCTGATAGGTATCAGAGAGTTGTGTATGGTGGATCAGTATCAAGGAGGCAGAAGGTTACAAGTGGGGGGGGGGGGTCCCACAGCACTCACTACTGGGACATATATTGTTTAACCTTTATATCAATTGGAGAAGGGTTGGGATACATTGATGGTAGGCTGTATACTCAGTTGGAGGAGCTGTACTGGAGGAAGTAGGGGAGACAAGAGATCTGGGAATGATGATCGAGAGAAAATTGAAATTCAGGGATCTTATTGCAAAGGTGGTGAAGGTAACCCAGAGGATTGCTATAATATTGAGAAGGACTCTGATCTGAATTTCAGTGATTTTCCATTGTATAAGACCCTGGTCAGACCACACTTCAGACTATTGTTCTCAAATTTGGTCCCAAGGATTTGAAGGGGATAAATTAACTGTGGAAATGGTACAGAGGCACACAACCAAGATGGTTTCATGACTAGTTATGGGGATCGGCTGAGGGAATGTCGACTGCAGAGTTTGGTAGATAGAAGAAGCAGATGTGATATGAGACTTTTAGACTGTTGAGAGGTTGTTACAGTGTTGACACTGGGGGTGTTCTTCTGCTTGGTTGAACAGCAGGGAAGAGCAATGACAAGGGGCCATCCCTGGAAGTTGCAAAAGGAAGCTGTGAGCAAGAGGGTGAGGAGTGGTTTCTTTGCATGCAGGGTGGTTGAACTGTAGAATGCATTGCCCGATAGAGTGGTGAGAGCAAGAACAGTCAATGAGTTCAAGGAGTGGTATGATAGAGTTTGTGTTTCCTAGGAAGGATGAATAATAATAATAATAATAATATTTAAGTGTTAGCATTTCAGCTATTTATATGCAATTTTTAGTGAAAATAGCAGATTAAATATGGAAATAGACAACTGAATAAATTTATACAGAATGAGAGAGAAATTAGTCAAAACACTAAACTGACTGTATACAAGGTAGTGTTGAAACCAGGTTTACATTGGATCTGGAACTACTTAGAAATAAAACACTTGATGGTAATAGTCTGGTGGTCATAGATGTGAGAATTCTGAAAAAAATTATGGGAGTGAACAGATGGTGTCAATGGCAGAATCATATTAAAAATGAAGATATTAGGAAGAAACCTGACATTGTTAGCATTCAAGAATATGTAAGCACGGCTAATCTCGTGTATGGTCACGTAAATAGAATGGGTGGGGGAAATAGTAGAAAGATTTGCAAAAGGTGTGATTGATGCGAGGATGTCAGGAAAAAGACCCAGGTTAAGACTAAGATCTAGTCTAGGTGGATTGATGTAGGTAGAAATGTCTATTGAAGATCTAAATATAAGATATGACGATATTGTATTCCATATAACAGGCTAATTTGGAAGAAAACTAATGATAGGATGTCACTACTACTAAATTCTTCATGGTACTATTCTGTACATATCCTTTGAGGGTGCATATCAGGAATTTGATGTTGATAATGAGAAATTCTGAACTGAATTTGTCCTGCTGAGTGTTTAGTAATTACTGTCAGTAAATAACATAGATGAGTTTGACCCTGGAATGTCAGTTAGTTATTGGGAGAGGTAGAGGGATTACAAATTACAGAGTTTAGTGGATTGGAAAAAGAGGTGATATGAGTGAGGGGCTTTTACTGGATTAATACAGAAGAGGTGATATTATTCTAGAGCAGAACGGAAGAGGAAAAAAAATGAGAGGCCATCCCCAGATGTTGTGTAAAAGTGTGGTGAAGAATAGCTTTTTTACATAGGAATCGGAATGCATTGCTTGAATGTGTTGTGCATGTTAAAGTTAAGTTTTGATGTGACAGTTATGTTACTTGCTGAGTAAGAACTTCCACAATGAAGCTCTTGAAGAGGTTCAGTATAATACGAGGGTTGTTTGAAAAGTTTGGTAAAAAAATAAGTTAATTTTTTTGGAAAAAATCAGCTTTATTTCTCAACATAGTCTCCATCGAGGTCTACACATTTGGTCCAGCGAGTTTCCAATTTTTTCATCCCATCTAAAAAGTAGGATTTGTCAGATTGTGCAAAATAGTCATTGACAGCCTTGATGACATCCTCGTTAAGAAAAATTTTTCCCACTGAGTCAAATTTTTAAGTTTGGGAACAAGAAGTCACACGGGACAAGTCCAGAGAATACAGTGGGTGTGGAACTAATTCGAACCTCAATTCGTGCAATTTTGCCATTGCAATGGCTGTGTTAAAGTGCATTGTCTTGATGAAAGAACACTTTTTTGTGTGCCAATCGTGGCCGTTTTTTCTTCCGTTCTTCTTTTAAATGGTCCAACAGTGATGCATAATAGACTCCTGTTATTATCTTACCCCTTTTTCAAATAGTCTATCATGATAATTCCTTTGGAATCCCAAAAAAAACATTGGCCATCACCTTCCCAGCTGACAAAATTATTATTATTATTATTACGGGTATCTCCATGGAGTCAGTAGACTCATCGTGGGAGACCCAAGCTAGCAAAACAATATCTGTCATATCTCTTCTTGAATTCATTTACAGATGAAGAGCTCACAACGGTCTTTCCTTTTTTCAGTACTCTTTAACTGAGCAGTATCTACTGTTTTGACTGCTGCTTGGACTCAGGTGTGTAGTGGTGGATCCAAGTTTCGCCTACAGTCATGAATCAATGCAAAAAATCCTGTGAACTGATTAACATCGCCTAACACTGTGTTGAAATGTCTTTTCGCATGCGTTTTTGGATCGACAATCAACAATCGCGGCATCCATTGTGCACACAGCGCTTTATCATGTGCAATTTTTCATGCAGGATATTGTACACCCATTCAGTTGAGATGCCTATAATCTCAGCAATCTCATGCACTTTCACTCGGTGGTCTTCCATAATGATACTATGGATTTTGTCAATCATTTCCTTTGTAGCGACCTCAGTCAGGTGTTCAGAGTGCGCTTCATTTTCGATGGACTTACGACCATGTTTAAATTCATTTATCCAAAAATAAATAGTCTTTAATGCTAGTGCAGAGTCCCCATGAACTGCATCTAACTCAGCTTTGATCTGCGTGACCTCCACTTCTTTAAATAAAAGTGTTTTTATCACTGCACGAAACTCGTTTTTCTCCATTTTTATGAAAAATGCGAACACGGTCATTTTAAATATTTACCAAACGAGAACTACACATCGCACATGGCTAAAATGTTGCCAAGGGTCATGAAAAAGATGATATGTGACAAGACTGGTATGAATGAATAAATTGTGTCGCTGTCTATTGGAAATTTACCAAACTTTTGAAACAACCCTCATAATAATAATGATAAGGCAGCTAAGGGAAAACATATGTATGTGAATGTATAGCACAGTTAGTAATGATAACACTATTTGGTTGAAAAGACCTATGTTTGAACCTCATTGAGAATGTGAAGAGTAGTTATGTTGTGTCCTGAATAATCAGAAATTGAAAATAAAAAATTTAAAGTATTCAGGAACAACTACTTTCAATTGTAGCCAGAGAATGTTGTGTTTTGGCAAAACTGAAATGTACATTATAATTTAAGGCAAAACTAAAGAAATGTCTAGTCTAAGAAATGTGTGACTTAACCCGTTTGGTACAGAGTCAAATGAAGGAATTTATTTAAGGTTATTATTTAATTAGAGTATCCCATTCTATGTATTGTGTGAAAGCAAGTTGAGTGTAAGCTCAAGTCCAAGGGTCACACTTTAACCATCCAGTACAACGTATGGCCTGAGGGAAGGAGAATTTATAAGGAAAGTGAAGCTAGAATGTATTCTCGGAAGAACACCACATGCAAGTGAATGAGTACCGTGCAGTAATCAACATAATTAAGCGTAAGAATCTCCAAGAAAGAGAGGGAAAATATAAGGGTCAAGCTCCCCCCACATGAGGCTTTTTTGGTTCCTGGTTCCTGCGCTCTTAGACATTGGCTCTCCACCTCTGCCAACGGGATGATTCCGAGTCAGCCGTAGAAGTCATGAAAGGCTTATTGAGGCTCGCAAGGCAGCGCTAGCTATCTCTTCATAACAGAATAGCTAAGCTATATTGAGTGACCGATGATATAGATGTGTTCCTGCGGTTCCAGAGAAAGACCAGAACAGCACATCGCCTTATCGACTCGGGGAACCTGATCGTGCTGCTATCATAAGTGACCCGAAGAACGGTCACTTATGATAGCAGAGGTGCCTTGATGTCCAGACAAGGCTGAAGACAGAACAGAAAGTCATTCCATGGGATGGTAATGTAGACTGTTAAAGTATCTGATTTCCAATTAAAGATATGAGTGAACTCTGTAGGTTAATTTATGAATGGACAAGTTGTAGAGAACTTTAGTGATTATCCCATTTCCTAGTAACCTGTCCCTGTTTGGAAGAAATGTTTCCCCAGAAAGGATCTGTATGTGATATAACTTTGATATATTGTGAGAGATGATTAGTGACCTCGGTGATTGATGATAAAATAATTTAAGCTGGAAAATTGCAGTTTATAGGAGCTCTATGGTCCAAGTTATGATTTATGCATTATAGTGTTAGTATTGATATCAGAATTTTGCTAGGAAGGTGAATAAGTTAATCATGTACCTTATATTTTTCTTATATATCTCTTAAGCCTTAATAAATATGTTTTATATCATCTGCCTGAATCCAGCCTATTTTATGAATTCAAATAGCCAGTTATAAAATTACTAATGAACCTAGCGGGAGGGACATATGAAGGTAGTTTAATCTTTCAGGCCACGACTACATGTAAAACAAAGAGAAGTGAGAACAGTTAGATTAGAGTTTGAAGTTTTATTACTGTGTATTATTCTGAGACAGCCTCCTTGGATAAGAGTCTTATCTATCCTCTGTATTGGCTGGCACAGCAAAAAAATAAATTCGTCAATATTTAACAGGCAGACTGTCTCAAAGGACATAAATTTAGGGCCTTGTCCCATACACAGACAAAGTCCTAATGAATGAAAGGATTACACGTGACAAAATTTTGGGAGCGGCCTGAATCATGATTTGTTTAAGAAAAAGAAAGTGATAGCTGATTTATTTAACTTATTAGAAAACTATTACAGAAGCCGGAAAGGAAGTTACTGTATGGGAGAGTGTAGATAACAGTGGTAAAGACAATAGCAACGATAGGAATATACAAAGTAGAAGAAAATATAGTTATAACAGTTGTAAGGGCTGCACTAGATGGTGAGGAAAACCCAAGTTCCTGTTGCAGAATATACCACGCAGAGAACACATGCATTGCCATGTATAGTCAAGTAGTAGACTATGAAGATTAACTGCCTATTATTGCCAAAATTAGGTCTATAAGAAACAAATCATATGGTCATAATAAGTCACCATGCCTAACACATAATGTAATATGAGGTGGGATGGGATGAATTATTATTATTAACAGATCTTTGTGAAGTTGGTAGACTTATTCTAGGAGTTCAAACTAAACCAACAACATATATATCTTCTTCTTCTTGGTCTTCCAGACCTGTAGGATTCATTCCTTGTCAGATATTCTTGGTTTTTATACCCTTAATTTAGTAAAATGAGATGGTTAGTCTTATGCTTATTGGAATATCTTGTCTCTAAATTGCATGAATTCTTCTGACTGGTGTGCTTGTTTGTAGGAAAGAAAATCCAAGTTTCTGAAAGGAAAAAACCAGCCAGTTCTGCATATACTTCGCACTCCCTTTTGTCTACACATTTGCCTAGTCTTGGTTTGGTGTGAGTAAGACTGTTTTGTATGGTGAACTACCATCTCTATTAGTTGGTATCCTCCTTATCACAGGAGAAAATGCACTTGATCCCAAACACTATTGGTATTGCTGGAGCTGTTCCAGGAGGCAGATAGTGTTTGGGATCAAGTGCATTTTCTCCTGTGATAAGGAGGATACCAACTAATAGAGATGGTAGTTCACCATACAAATTTGTCACGTGTAATACACAACCTTATACATTTTGCACTACAAAGTGCAAAAACAGTTCATCTTCATTCATTGAAGCTAATTCTATTGAAATATTTCTAAAGAGCATTAACATCACTCCTGATAATTCACTTCTCAAAGAGATCAACAAGTATTTGCAATATCTCCTGTTAATCCATATCATTAACAAATAAACTGAAAGGTAATGTTTTGTGAATAGAACCCTGTGGCACAACACTGGTTACCTTTCTTTTCGGGGAAGTCCTACATGACTTTCTTGTATCTTTCAAACACTTAATCTCCTATCCAATCTGACTACTGATCCTCCTTCAATTTACATGTGAAAACCTACTGTGTAGAAATCTGTCAAATGGCTTCTCAAAGTACAATATTCTTCTTCTTTCGCTATGCCTTATCCCGTGTTAACACGTTCATTGCCAATCCACCGTTATCGCGTGAATGTCGCTATCAAGTTTCTAAGCGGAATAGTATGGTAGCCACAGTGAAATGGCGCGTAATATTTATATTGGCCACTAGGGAAGGGATCGATTTTCTTGGAGTGGGGATGTCCGCCAGCCATTGTCTATTGTTTATGTTAGCCAGTGCGCACAGTGGCGGCGTTCGGACAAGGTGACGACGCGACGATTTTGTTTAGTTATTCGTTGATTTAGCGTGCTTGAAATTTGGTTTTTATTTATTTTGAGTATTGTTTTTTTTTTTTTTAGTAAGTTCCCTATAAATGTTGATTTTTGATAATTATTTTTTTCTATTTGTACGTTATTTTTAAAAATTCTATGTGATTATAAAAGACTGATAATTAAAGTTATAATTATTATATTTAAATGTTTTTTATTTGTAAAATATATAACTTATTTGACCGAATTACATATCACGCGATATCGCGTAATAGATATTTAGAGTACATAAATCCTATGTACATAATAATAAAAGCATATAAATAATATATTTAACTTATTTTGAGCACAATAAAAACTAAATAAAAAAATTAAAAAAATTTGGCCACCACACGAAATTCCAATTTTCAGCTTGGCAATGAACGTGTTAAACGGGATCGCCGTTCCCATCTTTAATCTTCTTCTTCCAGATTCTCCAGTCCAGGGCATCTTCCTGACTCCATCCTTTCTCCCTAAGATCCTCTGTCACTTTATCCCTCCATCTGAGTTTGGGCCTGCCTCTTTTCCTCCTTCCCTCCACCTCCATACGCTCCACTCATTTACCAACACACGCCTCACTCCTTCTCTCTACATGACCGAACCACCTCAGCATGCTTTCTTGTACCTTCTTACCGATCGGTCCCACCTTGATCGTCCCTCTGATGTAGTCATTCCTTTTCCATCTCCTTTGTCACACTACTCATCCATCTCAACATCTGCATCTCTGTCACCTCCATCTTCCTCTCTTGCCTTTGTTATAGGCCACGTCTCCACGCCATGGAGCATCGCCGGCCTCACCACCATCTTATACAGCTTTCCTTTCATCTTACAACTCACTCTCTTGTCACACAGGACCCTGGCAGTTCATCCAGCTGCATGTTATTCGGTGCTGTATTTCCTCATTCAGGTCACTATTCCTCTCGACGACCGACCCAAGGTACTTAAATTTCTTCCCTGAAGTTAACCTTCACCCTGGAGTTGTATGATCATATTCTCATCACTCCCCACTGACATATATTCGGGCTTTACCTGGTTAATTTTCATGCCTCTCTCCTCCAATACCTTTCTCCACTCTTCTAGGGTCTTTTCATGCTTCTCTCGGGATGATTCGCAGAGAACAATATCATCAGCAAACATCATGCTCCCTGGCGCCTCCTTCTTGACATCCTCCACTAGTATATCCATGATCAGATCAAAAAGGTAGGGACTCAGAGTTGATCCCTGATGGAGCCCTATGACAATGGGAAATCCCTCTGTCATGCCGACACTAGACCTGACCTGAGTTTTTGCTCCCTCATGCACCAACCTCGCGTACTTTTCTGATACTCCCTTCTTCCTCATATACCTCCATACCTCCTTTCTTCCCACTCTGTTGTATGCCTTTTCCAGGTCTATAAACACCATATATAGCTCCGCCTGCATCTCCCTATATTTCTCCATCAATTATCTTAGCGCAAATATTGCATCCGTTGTCCCTCTTCCTGGCATAAATCCAAACTGCTCCTCACCAATTTTTGTTTCCCACCATATCCTTCCTTCAATTACTCTTTCCCATATCTTCAACATGTGTGACATCAGCTTGATCCCTCTATAGCTGTCACAATCTTGAACATCTCCTTTTCCCTTATGCTTTTCCTCCATTCTTCTGATATCTTTTCTTGTTGGGCTATTTTCCTCATCAGATCCCATAACATGTCTATGCCCTCGCTGCCCAAGCTTCTCCAGGTATCTGGAGAAGCTTGGGCAGCGAGGGCATAGACTTCCCCCACAGCCTTTCCATTCTTCGTTTTTCTCGGTGCCAATACACTTCCTCTCTGCTTATGTCCTGCACCGATTCTTCGTTTGCCTCTCCATCCTCACACCTCTCTCTCTTGGATTCTCCTTTTAGTAGATTATGAAAATATTCTTCCCATCTTCCTCTGATTTTGTCCTCTCTTGTAGTACTAGCCTGTGGCATCCTTTATCTGCTTAACTGATGTTATGTCTTTTGAGGCCTTATCTCTAGCTTTCGCTATTATCAACAACTTAGCTTCACCATCGTTTCTCTCCAGTACTTCATAAACCTCTTCAACTGCCCTCGCCTTCGCCCTTGCCACAGCTCTCTTTGCACTTTTCTTCGCTAATCTATATGCCTCCTTGTCGGCTCTGGTTCCAGTCATGTCCCATTTTTTCTTTGCCTCTTTCTTTACCCTGATCTCCATCTGCACCTCTTCATTCCACCACCATGCCTCCTTATCCTCGGGCGGCCCCTTTCCTGATGTTATACCGAGCACCTCTTCTCCAATTTTTCTAATATTCCGACTATTTACATCCCACCATTCTTCCACATCCTCTGGTAACTTCATTCCTTCCAATACCTTTTCTTTAAACTCATTCCTTAGACCTTCCTCTTCCAATTTCCACCACTTTATTTTCCTATCTTTCTGCCATTTCTGTCTATTCTTCTTTTCCCCTTTTATATCACAGTCTACCACAACCAACCTGTGCTGTGCCGCTGCACTTTCTCCGTTAATCACTTTACAGTTTTTCACCTCCTTCAGATGTTTCCTTCTGCACATAATATAGTCAATCTGACTCATCCTATCCCTTCTTATAAGTTATCAGGTGTCCAACTCTCTTTTTAAACCACATGTTAGCTATAGCCAGGTCGAAGGCCACAGCATGCTCTATGATTCTTTTACCTTCTTCATTTCTTTCATCACTACTCCATCCCCCCATGCACCCTTTCTTCACCACTTCGTTGCCTTCCTACATGCCCATTCAGGTCTGCTCCAACGATCACTCTCTTACCATCAGGTATTCCCATTACTACCTGGTCTAGTTCTCTCCAGAATGCCTCTTTCTCCTCCTCATCACAACCAACTTGTGGAGCGTATCCACACACTATCACAGCTATGCTTCATCCAATCTCAAGTTTAACACTCATAATCCAATCGTTCTTCCGGCACACCTCGCAGACAGCTCCTTGTCGATGATGATTCCAACACTGTTTCTTCCATTCTCATTCATGCCGCTGTAAACCAGCTTATATCCTTCCTCCAGCTCCTTTGCTTTATTGTCCCCACCTTGTCTCCTGCATGCACAAGATCTTCAGCTTCCTTTTTCTCATTATATCTATTATTTTCCTACTCTTCTCATTCATTGTACAACATTCAGTGACCCGATTCTTACTTTAAACACTCTCTCTTTCTGTTGGACTTGCTTCTTTAACTGAATCCGTCCTTGGTTCGGTAGTTCAAGCCCACTTCTCACAGTCCTCAGGTGACAGAACTGCTTACGGGGGAAGCCCTAGCCGTTGTCCTTTCTCTGTTATTCGACATTTCATCCCTGGTTTTGGCATGTTTCTTATGGCCGGATGCCCTTCCTGATGCCAACCCTCCCCATTTATCTGGGCTTGGGACTGGCACTGAGATGGGCTAACTTGCCCTCCCCCAGTGGCTGGGTTAGAAAGCATAAAAGGTTAAGAATAAAGTTTAGATAACATGGCAAAATATTATCTCTTTCATCATCTCTTTCCTCACATAATTGTTTGCTGTATTCTTTTTGCAAATGTTCTTTTGTATATTATCCTTTTAGTTTAACATAATTTTTATATTGACTGATAATCTTTAACATTCTTCTGTATCCTCTAAAGATGAGCAGGTATCTATTCACTCAGCCAACCAGGCCAGCAAAATTCAAATGAAATGAACTAGTGGGATATGTTTCCTTTATCTAGAAATTTTATAATTTTTTTCATAAGGCGTAAGTATATTACTAAACAAGACCACTTTACAAACCAATGCTAACTCTCACAGAGAACCTATGCCTATCACACAGTCCTATATTCTCTACCTAAGCAATCTTCTCAGTACCTTAATCAGAACCACAAATATACAGATTACCATATTTATGTAAAGGGGATTAGAAAGCATAAAGGGTTAAGAATAAAGTTTAGATAACATGGCAAAATATTATCTCTTTCATCATCTCTTTCCTCACATAATTGTTTGCTATATTCTTTTTGCAAATGTTCTTTTGTATATTATCCTTTTAGTTTAACATAATTTTTATATTGACTAATAATCTTTAGTATCCTCTAAAGAGCAGATATATTATGGAATAAATTTCATTTAAAATATTGTTTTCTAGGCACAAGGACAACTAGTGCAAAGCCTGAGATATATGGATCCCAAAGACCAAGAAATTCTGATGATCCTGACTATGATGTGTAAGTTATCATACATTTGAAATAATGATGTTTAATTCTATCCTGTGCTTCATTACTCTAGTGATAATCTGAAATGAAATGATATCTGCAGTGACAGTGAACCTATATATGTATATATATATATATATATATATATATATATATCATCATCATCATCCATTGTCAGTCCACTGCTGGATGAAGGCCTTTCCAAGATTCCTCCAAAACTGTCTGCCCATGGTTCTCCTTTCCCACATCACTCCTATAGATGTGATAATATCATCAATCCATGATTTAGGTCTGTGTCAGGGTCATTTTTCCTCTTGTGGAATCCAATCCAGTACTTCTTTTGTCCATTGTTGATCTGGTCTTTGAGCAATATGCCCAGCCTATTGCCACTTTAGATGTTTCACTCTTCCTATGATGTCTGAGACTTTTGTTTGATTTCTTATCCACATATTTCTTTTGTGATCCGGTCTTGAGATATCAAGCATACGTTTTTCTATACTAAATTGTGTCGCTCTTAATTTTTGAATTTCCTTTGCATTTAGTGTCCATGTTTCACAGCTACATGAATATAGGAAGAATATATTGATTAAAAACTCAACTCCATTATGCCTCTTTGGCATAATGGAGTTGGCTTTTAAATATTGACTGTAATTTTACAAATGCTTTCCACCCAAGCATCTTTTAATTTCATCCATGATATTTTGTTCCATTGATATCTCTTGTCCTAAGTATATGTAATGATCTGCTTGTTTAATTTCATCATTATTGATTTTTATTATTTCTGGTTGGACACAGTTATTGAACATAACTTGAGTCTTCTTTAGGCCAACTGTTTTGCTAGAAAATTTGGAGTTCATGGATACAAGTCTGTAATTCATGCACAGTTGAAGTAAAGATAACTATATCATCTGCAAAGCATAAATGGCTTAAATATTCTTCCCGATCAAGAAGTTTGAGTATATCTTTTAGGCATGCTGTGAATAATTTTGGAGATATTGTGTCACCCAATCTTATATACCTCTGTCTTTCCACACTAGAGATATTTCCATTGAAATGAATTGCTGCTGTTGCATTGATGCATGCTGATTTGGCAGTCCTGATGTATGGCTCCTCCACTTGCTGGTTTCATAATGCTTTAAGTATGCACAAGTTTTTACTGAATCCTTCTCATAATCAATAAAACCAAGACATAATGGTAACTGATATTCATTACATTGTTCAATAATCTATTGTACAACTTGAATATGGTCCATTGTACTAAAGCCACTTCCAAAGCCTATGAGCCAAGACTTTTGTAAACCACGAATAGTAGACTGATTGGTTGGTGGTTTGTCAAGTCTTCTACTTTGCTTGTTTTGTATATCAGAATTAGGGTATCCTTCTTCCATGTATATCAGAATTAGGGTATCCTTCTTCCATGTTCTTGGTACATCATTTTTCCTCAGTCATAGGGTAAATAGTTTTGCCAAGATTTTGTAGATCATTTCCCCTCCTGCTTTTAGAAGTTCAGCTATAACTTCATCCTCACCTGCAGCTTCTCCATTTTGCAAGCTTTGGATGCTCCACATAACTTCTTCTGGTAGAATCTGTGGCATTTAAGTTATTTCATAGTTTTCTTTTTCATTTGATTCATTATCCTGATATAATACTGAGTAAAATTCTTCAATTCCTTTTGCTATAGCATATCTATCTCTGTTATAGTCCTGTCTTGTACTTTGTAATCATCTGTTTATTGTTGTTCATCAATTGCTGTTTGGTTTTTTTGAGACTATGGTTGTCTTCAATTGTTTACTGTATGAATTTACAATTGAATTTTCTTATTTCTTCTGTGATACATTTTCTGATTATTTGCACAATTCAGTGTATTCAGTTTTATTTTGGAGGTTATGGTTATTTGCTTGTTTAATTTCTCTTTGTTTCTTCATAAGCTGTTTTGTTTCTTCAGAAATTTTGTCTTGTTTCTGAGCATTGTAAAAAGTTTTAGATAATAACATCATTACTCTCTGATGGATCAACGTAGTCATCTATAATAAGATTTCTAAATCTATTGTTTAGTTCATGTTGGAATATATCTTTTTTTAATGTTGAGTTTGTGTACATCTGCGTTTTGTTTTGATCTTTGAAATATTTTTCTTCTTTTCTTTTTTCAGTTTATTTGAATCTTACTGCATACCATACGATGGTCACTTCCAATGTTGACAGTGTTAATAACAGACCATTAAGAAAGATGCTTTTTTCTTATTATTATTATTACATGACACCCCCAATGAGTCCAAAGACCCATCGAGGGAGGGCACCTACTCTACAACTCTCTGTCTCCACCATTCAATCCACCAACTACAGCGAACTGCATCATCTGCACCAATGCCATTTACTGCCCACCACCACTAGTATTTTCACAGATAATCGCAAACATCCATGCCCATGGCAGGATTCGAACCTGCAGCCTTTTGGCTGGTGAGCAGATATGCTAGCCGCTCGGCCAATCAGGCTGGCTGAGGATATATAAAGTTAGTTTTCTAGTTTTTCCATGTCCACTTCTTATGTATTTTTTTTCTTGAAAAAGGAATTCATGATGCACAGGTTTTCTTTTTCTAAAAATTCTATTAGCCTTGCTCCTCTATCATCTCTCATGACATATCAAAAATTTCTCATTCAGCTTTCATTTGATTGTTGTATACCAATTCTAGCATTAAAGTCTCCCATTACAATTCTGAAATGATGTTTTCCTTTATTATAAAGCTAGGATACATTATGATAGAAGTCTTCAGTTTCTTCATCAGTATGATTTATTGTTGGCGCATAGACTTAGATGATCTTGAGAGTGTATCTTTTTGAGATTATGACAACAATACTTGCTTTTTGATCAGATATACTATCAAATTCTATTGTGTTCTTCAATGTTTTGTTAATCATGAATCCAACTCTACTGATTATTTCCTTATCTTGGCCTCTATAATATAGTATGTCTGTTTTTTAATTGAAGAATTTCTTCACTATTACGTCTAACTTCACACAGTCCAATAATACCTAATTTTAGTCACTTTAATTTTTCAGTTAGGTCAGTTATCAAATGTTCGCACAGTTAGCCGAGTGGCCATGTGCTTCGTAACTATATGCTTGGGAAAGGAGTGTCCTGGGTTCGATTCCCATCACTGATGTGAGGAGCATAAGAATCTTTCTCAGACATAGCCAAGTTAGCTGGTCTTGGGCATGGACAGCAGGGTCCCCCCTCCCCCAGTTTATCTGTGGTTTTTCATCCTGCAAGCAGCAGGCAAACCAGCCCCGTAAACACATGCATCTACAGACATGGGACACACCTGGAGGCATAAGGCTGACCACCTTATCATCAGGATGGGTACGGTTCAAAAGGTGTAAGGGTAGCCTTGTAACAGGCCATTGGCTTAATACATGAAAGGGAGAAGAAGAAGAGAAGAATATCAAAAACAAATCAAAAATAGAAGTTAGAATATTCACAGCTTACCAGATCCTCTTATCTTTAGTTATGCTTGTCAGTCAATGAGCTCTATTTAAGCATATGTGAAGTTGCATCAGAAGAGTATCTAGTGTAATGTGACTGTAAATAAGGGACTTACAGGATTAAATTTTGTCTCCTTCAAAGTAAGTCCCTTCTGCAGCAGCACACCTTATCTATTGTTTATACCACTAATGGAAGCATTTATCTAAATCCATATCCAAGATGTTCAAAAAGTGTTTGTTTTGAATTCCATTTAATAGTCATGATATTATAAATACAAACTTGGTTCTTTTTTTTATGGTAATCCCATACACCACAGGCACTCTTTGGAATGTGACTCCAAATGTGGGAACGGTATTTGGTGGTTGGGTGAATTTGTGACTTGTATAAAGAGCTTATCAGAAATAAAGTAGCACACACTTTGAGCCATGGAGAGCTTAATTTCTTGCATCCTGAGGAGGCGATGTTTGTAATGTTTGCCAGGAAAAACTGGAGGTTAATTATCCCAAAAAAGAGAAATCTCTTCTTATCCAGTGATTTGGGTCTTGTCACAAGGTAATGCAAGAAAAGGTTTCTTTTTGTTCAAAAAATAACACAGGTTTGAGTTTTCTTAACATTGAAATTAACAGGGTTATCAAAACCCCAGTTAAGAATGGCTGGAAAATCAGAATTTATATAGTAGAATTAGAATTTAGAATTATATTCTAATTCTACTAAGTGAAAGAACAGTCTTGTGGAACCCCAGCATTAGTTGAAAAGTTTGAGGATGAAGATCCATCCATCATCACTTATAATATATGCTAATCAAAAATATCCAGACATCCCATCATAGTAGTGCATATGATTATATATATATCATCACAGCCATGGCTCATACAGGTATGAAAGGAAGCACACAGTCTTGCATTCTTCATAGACAAACATTAACAATAAACTTGGCCATACAGAAGAGCTGTGGCTTTCGACATGGCACTATCATGGGATGTAACCTTTGCAACAACTCAGTTTGGGAAATTTCTGCCCTGCTGCAGTTGCCCTGATCAACTGAAAAAAATCATCTGTCCACATTTGAAACACTTGCTATAAGTTCCAAAATGCCTCTGCAAGCAATGTCAGCACCATAGCTGTTCATTGTGAAATGAAGAACATCAGTTTCCATGGCTGAGCAGCCACACACACACAAGCCTAACATAACAAGGGCAATGCAAAGTATCAGGTGGAGTGGTGGAAAACTTGCTACCATTGGACTCTGGAGCAGTGGAAATGCTTTCTCTAGCGTGATGAATCCACTTCACCATCTGGCAGCCTGACAAATGAGTCTGGGTTTGGCAGATTCCAGGAGAATGCTACCTGCTAGAATATGTTATGCCAATTTTGAAGTTTGGTGGAGGAGGCATCATGAACTGGGACTGTTTTTACATGGTTCAGGTTGGGGGGGGGGGGATTACAATTCCCCATTACTAAGTTCTAGTGATGGGGAATCATAATGCTGCACCCTGTAATGACATTCCAGACAATTCTGTGCTTCCAACTTTATGGAAATAGTTTGTGAAGGCCATTTCCTGTACCAGCATAACAATTCCTTCTTCCACAAAGTGAGGTCTTTGCAAGAATAGTTTGATGAGATGGGTGTTGAAGACGTTGATTGGCCTGCACAAAGCCCATCTCAACCCTGTAAATTACCTGTTAGGATAAACTTGCATGCTGATTGCAAGCCAGCCAAAACAAACAATATCAGTATTAGTAATGGACCTCACTAATGCTTTTCTTTATTGCAATAATTCCTTTGCATCAGCCTTCTCAGAATGAAGGCTGACCCAGAAGTGGACCAACTCCATATTAATGCCTTTTATATTAGAGTGAGAGTTAGGATGGACAGGCATCTGGATATTTTTGATCAAATAGTGCACATCCAAGAAGACAACTGGCAGTCTGGTTGCTAGCTGTCTATATAGACCAAATTACCATCCAATTTCAACTTCCAAAAACTGGAATAGTAATCTGATGATAAGATTTATTGCCCTTCTTAGGATCACTTACACAGAATGGGAGAGGAAAGATTTGCAAACCAGGTATTTGATGCTAGGAAAATCAAGACCCAGGCAGATTGATGTGGTGCCTTAGGAGACCAAAATATAAGATCTCATAATATAAGTCTTGAAATATAATAATATGAAATTAATCATGTAGTAATATCATAATATTCTGTGCATCCCTTGAGGATACAGGAATTTGCTGGTGATATACATAGTTTATTAAATGTAAATTCCACAAATGAAAAGCTACAAACCATGTTAATACACTATCATTAATCCCATGGGCAAGTTCAGATTTAAACCACCTAAGGAATTAATCCTATGACATCTTGATTGAAGAGTTGAATCATTATCTCACCCAACTAAGCTGGCTAATATATACAAGGCATCTTCAAAAAAAGACTGAACTTTTGCTATAAAGACTTTATTGCTCATTTTACAACATTTTAAGCACTGTCCCCTTCAAAATAGTTAGTCCCTCTACTGGTGAATACACTGTTCCCAACATTGTTTCCTGAAATGCACTTTCTCTGATGGCATGCAGTTCTCTTATAGTATTTTCCTGAATCTCCTTTTGGTTTGGAAATGACATCCTTTCCAAGTGGTTTTCAGTTTGGGAAACAGAAAAAGTCTGCTGGGGCTAAGTCTGGAGAATAGAGTGGATGGGGCACAACGGATGTCTGATGTTCTGATGTCTGATTGTCGTGGTGCAACATCTAAGTATGGTTTTCCCACAATTCAGGCCTCTTCCTGGGCACAGCATCTCTCAAAAGTGCTAAAACTTCCTGGTACAACTCTTCGTTTACCATCTGACTATGTGGTACAAATTCATAATGGACAATGCCTTTCCAATCAAAAAACACAACCAACATCACCTTGATCTTTGACCGACTCATCCATGCTTTTTTTGGTTGAGGAGACCCTTTCCCCACCCACTGTGACGATTGTATCTCGGCTTCAACATCATAGCCATAAGCCAACATCTCAATTTTTACCAAGTTTGTAGCAAAATTTCACATGCACTGTTCTTCAAGCTCTTTCATTGTCACTTTGTCACTAATCTGACAAACAGCTTTTACATGTGCTCCCTTCAGCAGATGTAACTTGACCAGTAATGCTCATAGCAGAACGGGGCAAATGGCAGTTTGTTGTAGAAACCTGCCACTAGGTATGCTTAATAGCCGCAGCACACTCTCTGTGCCAGTTGTCTTGCTATTTAAAAAGTTTGGTCTTTTTTTGAACACGCCTCATATGTTCAAATGAATCATTTGAATATAATTCAGATTTGTTTAGTGCCAATTTCATTAAAAAAAAAACAGTTGGAAATGCATAGCATATTTAGTTTTGAGAGTAGGCTAAGGATTTGATCAATTAGAAACCCTGCTCTAATGACAAATATGAAACTTTTATGCTTCCAGGCTACTTTAGACTTCCAAGATTTTGCACCAGACAAAAGGAAATCATCAACTACCTACATTCACAAGCATCCGTGCCATGATGGGATTTGATTCCACAGCTTGTGGAGAGCAAAGGTGCTACCATTTGGCACCAATGAGGCTGGAATATGAGGAAGCTACTAATGAATCTCTTTGAATGTCTTGTTGAATGATATTTGTTTCAGTGTCTGAACTAATTAGTGCTCTCTTCTCACTTTTAATGAAATAATCACTTACACATAATAGTATCACATAATTATATTTTTGAAGTTTCATTCTCATTTGTTTCCATTTGATGTGTTTCTATAAGTCTCTGATGTAGAATGTTTCAAAAGAAACATTGAAGTGTTGATCTTGTACAGACCATGCTTAATAGCAATTATTTCAAAGTAAAATGTGCGAACAGTGGAAAAGACCTTGCAGGATCATAGGTCAAGAGTTGCCATAGCACCAAACATGTGTCGACATAATGAATATTTTTCCATGCATGTATATAGTGATTTGTTTATATAATGATATATGAGTACATTTATAGCATAAATTGTATTTGTATTTGCATTTTTCCTTTCAGAAAAATGCAAATATTTTACAGTAATCCTATTCACGTCACTTGTAATTATGATATTACATTTTTTAATAAAATAAAGAGCCAAAAGGCTTCATTTTGGCAGTGCAAAATTATATAAATCAAGTGGATTTTAAATCCAATATTATTTAAAGTTGGATTTAATACCTACAAAAGTTTCTGTATTAAATCCAGATATGTTATTATGTATGTTATTAACTTGCAGGTGAACTTAAAAAGTATGTAATATCATTATTACATAAATCAATTGGATATTAAATCCAACATTATTTCAAAGCCGAATACAGAAACTATAAAAGTTTCATACGAAATTTGACCACAGAGCTTACGGGAATACACTTGCCAGCATTTACGAGTTGCCCTAGCCGGAACTTATAGGAGACATGATCGCTTTTCCCAAGCATCCATATATTCGCCTCCTATTGGTCCATTTTGATAAGGTTTCACTGGCCTGACAGCTATTTCAAACTGGTTAATTTTGTCAGAGACCAGGCAGAAACCTTAAGAGAGCAAAAACTTTCAATACTAAGGAACTCGAAGTGTCGCCCATTCCACACATCCGTAGAATGAGTGAGGACCGGAAGATAAAGATACAGAGAATGGATAGACGATATAAAAGACTAGTGTGGAATGGGTGTACAAAAACTGCGACACTGTGCACTGGACAAAGAAAGGTGGAAGAAGATAGTGAAGGAGTCATCAGACACCAACAGGCAGTGAGCCCATGGTTTGTGATGATGAAGATGGCTGAGTTGTGTGAGACAAAGGGGATTCAATTTGTAAATCTGTAGAGTGATCTTGAAGGGAAGTTTAAATGGTATAAAGCTGATGGGATTACATTTGAATGGGTTTGGTGTTGGGCATTTAGAAAGGCTATTGTTTTCTGAGAAGGCACAGAGTCAAGAAGTTAATGTAGCAAGTGATCAGAGTCAACCTGTGAAACAGGATAGCACAAATCAATAGATTGTACAGCAGGAGGAAGATGGATATGCGCTGGAAGATGTGGTTGTAGCAGCACAAAGTGATGGAATGCATAAAGGTGAGGATGAGACAGGTAAGAATGGAAATCACAGTTAGGATCAGGGAAATGGGAGTGGTCAAACCAAAGAGAGAGGTGTAGTATAACAGCTAGAATAGAGAATGTTGGTGCTGGCAGGATGGCCTCAAACACAAAGCAATTGTTATATTTATACACAAATGTAAGGGGTATTCGAAACAAGAAAGCTGAGTTTTCATTGAATGAGGCCGTATGCCCAAAAGTAATTGGAATAAGTAAAACTTGGTTGTCTAAGGAGGATGTGATGTTGGGAATACAATTAGAAGGATATATAATTTGCTGAAAGGATAGAGAGGAATTGTGTCTGGAAAGTATGGAAGTTGATGGCGCATGCACAGATTTTGAATCTTTGTGGTGTGAAGTTGAAATAATCAGGTTAGTATATCTGATAGGATGTTGTTATAGGCTAGGGAATGCAGAGAATACTGATTATGAAATGTTTAGGCAAATTAGTTGGGCTTGTAAAAAAAAAGGTAATCCTGATGGGAGACTTTAATTACAGGATTATAGACTGGAAGGAGGAGATAATATGTGGGAACAAGGAGAGCGAGTTTGTGGAATTTCTGAGAGATAAATATCTTAAGCAGCACATGACTGAAGCAACTAGAGGCTTTAATGTTTTGGATTTTGTGATAACTTCACAAGGTGTAGTTGTTAATGAGGTGTTGATACTGCCGCCAGTTGGTGAGAGTGATCATGAGGTACTTGTTTGGGAAGTTATGAAACAAGAAAAGGCCACTGCCAAAAATGGATACATATGGAAGTATAAAGCAGGTGATTATGAGAAGCTCTGTAGTCAGTTAGCATCAGTACATTGGATAGATGAGCTGAGCAGAAAAGATGTTGGCAATGCATGGAAACGCATAAGGCAGTATCTGACAAAAGCAATATATGGCTGCATACTGAGGGTTAAGCGAGTAAATAGAGTAGGAGTGAAATGGATGAACAGTGACATCAAGCAAGCTGTGCTGGAAAAGAAAATATTATGGAGGAGGAGGTACAAGACAGTTGGTGGTGATCAGATCCATGAAGAGTATAAGGTGCAGGCTAGAAAGGTGACGAGCATGGTTAAGAAAGAAAAAGGTGTAGTATGAGAGGAGAATGGCTCCAACAAGGCCAAGGTTAACTCAAGGGAATTTTTCTGCTACATGGCAAGCAAGAGGAAGAATAATTATGGCAGACTAACATTGGTGGATAGTCATGGCAGTAGACTAACAGCTGCAAAGGATATAGTGGAATTATTGAACGAGCACTTTACCAGCATATACAATATACAATATATAGAAGAGATTCAAGTATTAGGAGAATTGGAAGTGAAAGAAACAGGGGTGTATCAGATGTTGGGTTAGATGTGAATAAGGCTGAGGGAATGGATGACATATTACCATGTATGCTTAAGGAATGTACGCCACAGTTGGTTATGCTCTTGACCTGGTTATTTAATGAAAGTCTTGTGGGTAGGATTCCTAAGGAGTAGAAAGAAGGCAAAACAGAAATATCCAACTATAGGCCAGTCTGTATAACTGCAGTTATGATCAAGATGTTGGAGAGATAGTAAGGAATAGAATACAGAATTAGGTTGATATACATGGCATTCTTTTTGATGCTTACCCTTTACAAATCCATGCTAAGTCCTGTTTCAGTAATTACTTGTATTTTATGATAAGGCGAAGAGTGTGTTAGATAAGAGAGAGAATCATATACAGTGATATTCCTTGACTTTGCAAAAGCGTTTGAAAGATTACCATATGATAAGTTGGTGTACAAGCTGCAGAGGATGGGAATAGACAGTTTATTGGTTAGATGGATCAGAGATCGGCTCTTTGAATGATACCAGCAGGTTGTGTATGATGGAACAGTGTCTCAAAAAAGAAGGGCAACCAGCGGCATGCCCCAGAGTTCTGTTCTTGGGCCCCTGCTTTTAACTTGATTGTAAACAATATATCATGTAGACTGACTGGGGGTCTTCAGTTATTTGCTGATGATGCAAAGTTGGGAAGAATTATAAGTAGCACTGCTGATACTGAATCCCTTCAGGAAGATTTGAATAGACTTTTTACTTGGACAAAAGAGTGGGGTTGTAGTTTTAATATCAGTAACTGCAAGGTGTTGCATTTTGGAGTGCAGGAATATAAGGCTGTGCACTATATCAATGGTGCCGTACCGCAGGAAGTGGATGAGATTAGAGATTTGGGAGTGATGGTTACAGTAGACTGAAGTTTAGAGGGCATATTGCTAGTGTTGCAATGGCTGCAAATCGTAGTGTTGCTATGATAAGAAGTACTCCAACATGCAAGGATAAGGAAGTGGTTGTGCCACTGTATAAGGCTCTGAAAAGATCAGAGCACACTTGGACTATTGTGCTCAGATCTGGTCACTTTCAATGTGATGTAGAGACATTGGAGAGGGTCCAGAGACTAGTGACTAAGACAATATCAGGAGTTTGGAATGCTGGCTATTGGAGAGAGGTTGAAGAAATGTGGATTGCAGAGTTTGGTGGATAGGAGGAAGAGAGGTGATATGATAGAGACGTTTAAGTTAGTGAGAGGATTTTATCAGATTAATCCAGAGGGGATTATAAAAAGAATAGAAGGTGAGAAGGGAAGAACCAGAGATCATTCTTGGAAGTTATGTAAGAGTGTGGTAACGGGGGATGTCAGGAGTAGATTTTTTACATGGAGAAATGTCAGTGAATGGAATGCATTACCAGAATGTGTTGTTAATGCAAGGAGTGCTAAGGATTTGAAGATTCTATATGATAAATATGTTTTCAGTTGAATGAATCTCCCACAGTGAGTCTCTTGACTCCATGAAGGGTATAATAATAATAATAAACAATGTAAGAGAAACATCTTCAATAACCATTGAACAAACATTTTGAAATTCCTGAACAAAACAACTATTTCATTAACTATTATAAAATGTGTTAGAAAATGCAAAATTTGCCTCAGATTGGTGCTGATAAAGTAAATCATATGAGCAGCATTAATTATTAACAGGATTAGATTTTTTTGTAGTGGTCACTAACAACAAACATACAAAGGACAAGTGGCTGCTTCAAGGTGAATGAACATAAAGATGAACAGAAAAATTCAAATATCAGAATAACTAAAATAGACCATTATAGTGTTAACAACCAAAGCACAAGGAGCTAGTAAAATGTGGAACATGTTATTTGTTTTCTACTTTTTAGCATTGTTTGGAGGTGATTATCTGAAAAGTTGAAGTCACAAATGTTGAGTAATCTAATCAATAATTTCCAGAAATCATTTAGTATAAGTCCTTAGTTTTTGTTTAGAGAATCATGAAAATTCATGAGATCATAGTGGCTCTAAGCCAGGGGTGTTCAACCCATCGATCGCGGAGTGATTTTTGGTTGATCTCTTGTGTATTTCTCCTTACAAATTTAATTAAAACTAAAAACATAATATTTTATTTATCATTATTTTGTATTATTTTTAATTCACTTTAAGTGTATTGCTATTGTTTATTTATTTTTTGTTAAAATTGTCAAATCAGTAATTTTCTTATAAGTCTTGGTAAATGAATTAATTTGGATCAGTGGAAGTCAAACAGCGAGCCGAGTGAATATGATTATAAGCAAAGTCTAAAAACTCGATTTTAGCTTAAATATTCCAAAGCACATTACATCGATTTTTTACTTAGGTTAAGTCCCATGTGAATATTGTAAAAAAATAAACTTTGTTTGTCTCGGTATAATTTGTATTAATGTTTTTGTAAATAACTCTTTTGAAGCTAACTGTATATACTGCTTTAATAAGAATATGTTAGAGTGTTAAAAACAAAGGCAATGTTTTTGTCGGCGAAGCTGTACATGGCGGCATTAGAAAGATTGTTATTGAAACTTGTATGTATGAGAAAGGCTTGCAGGCTCTAAGTGTAAACATCTCCGAAGTTAGTCAGAAAGAGTTCAAACAACTTTCCAATTGCCGGCAACTTACAATCAAAAGAGAGTAGAGGAGAACAAAAGGCATGCTGAACTTGAAACTTAAGATGAAAGACTCATACCGATTCTTTGGGGGTTGCCAAACTTCATCCAAGGTCTCAGAGGAGGCCTAATAAAAAGGGACTGAAGCAAGCAGAAGGAGTCCCGGTTTCAGAATTGCTGTCAGAGAGGAGGCTGCCTGGTCCAGAGTCGCCATCAGAGAGACTGTCCGGATCCACGTTGCTTGAGAGAGGAGTGTCGCTCTTCCAGAAAGGAACTTCTCGGTTTGAGACGTCGCTAGAGAGAGACTACTTCTAGGTTAATGTCAAACATTCACCAGTGTGTTGCATTTTCATTACAATTTGATGAATCAAACGACTTTACTGATATTGCTCAGTTAATGGTATTTATTCGCATGGTATTTCAAGATTATTCAAGTAAAGAACGTTTGAAAATTATACCATTATTGGGAAGGACTAGGGGAGAAGACATATTTTCGGCATTTGATGAATTTGTGAAACAACACAAACTTCTGCTTTTTAAACTTGTGTCTATTACTACTGATGGTGTTCCTGCCATGATAGGTAACAAATCAGGCTTCATTTCATTATGTAAAAACGATTACAAATATCCAGATTTTTTAACGTACCACTGTATTATTCACCAACAAGTACTGTGTAGTAAAAGATCAAACACAAAAGATGTTTTGGATATTACATTTAAAATTGTAAATTCTGTTTGAGGAAAAGCCCTGGAACGGCAGTTATTTAAATTACAGGCAGATGATGATAGGGAACTTATGTTGTACAATAATGTTCACTGGCTCAGCAGAAGTCGATTTTTTGAAAGATTTCTTGTATTAATTAACAATATAAAACATTTTCTTGATGAAAAAGGAGATATTTATTCACCATTGAGTGATAAAAGATGGTTGTTACACTTATCGTTTTTAGTAGATTGCTGTACGAAATTAAGCAATTTAAATTTCGAGTTACAGGATAGAGATAAAAATTTAATTGACATGTTAAGTTCAATAAAAACTTTCCAACAATACTTACTTTTATTAAAGAAAAATATAAATGATCTCCCATATTTATTAAAAATTTTTGAACAAAATCAAGAAATGCTTCGCTATGATTTAAAAGAATTTAATCGTGAAATAGAATTAGTTGAGGAAGAATTAAATTCAAGATTTTAATAAAACTGAAATGATTGTATCTTTTATCAATAATCCATTTCAAGAAAACTTGAACATCACAGAAATTTCAAATAAAATTAGTGGGCTGTTTGATATAAACCAAGCTGAAGTAGAACTTGAGATAATAAACATTCAGAATAGTTTACATTTAAAATCAATAAACAATGAAGTCATTTGGAAGTATACACATGAAAAATTCCCAATATTAACTGATATTGCGCGAAAAATTCTGTCATGTTTCGGATTGAAATACTTATCAGAATCTGCTTTTTCAAATATGACCATCATAAAAAATCAATTAAGAAACCAATTTACAAATGATCATTTGGATGATTGTCTGCGATTGGCCACTTCTTCATATCAACTTGACTATGAAAATATTGTAAGGTCCAAACAATGCCAAATTTCACATTAACTTTTTTTTTTTTTTTTAATCAACCAGCATTTCCTGTAACTTGTGAGTTTGTAATCAATCTGTTGTTGTTTCTAACGTTGATTTTCCAAAATAGAGAAATAAATATTTTATTCCAATATATTTGTTTTTTTTTTGTTGTATTAAAATAATTAAGTGATAAATAAATTTTTAAATACACAAATAAAGTTTTTAGTTGTGTATTCTTTTTAGTCGTGTATTTGTGCATAATCAGATATCAGGTTGGGGAACGTGATCTATATAAGAGAGTAGATCGCTAAATAACTTATATATAAGAGAGTAGATCGCCGAATAACTTTTTATAGAAAAGTAGCTCACGTAGTAAAAAAGGTTGAACACCACTGCTCTGAGCAGTGATGTTTAACAGAGAATGACTTGTAACAGAGAAGAAAAATAGGCCTTTCTTACCAGTCTTCCGATACACATGAATGGGACAAAGCTTCTATGCCATTTCTTGAAGAAAACTTTCTTGCTTGTCGGATTAAAGAATCTTGTACAGTAATTTCTTCAGGTAATTCTTAACAAAATCCAGTATCTTAAATTCCCAACCAACTTTTCAGCTAATCATTTGCAAACAGTGTAGTAAATGAATGACACATGTCACACTTCACTGGCTCTTTGTGCTTAATTGTTAATACTGTAATATTTTTATCTCTGTTTTTTTATGAAAATTTCTTTTTCTTAAGACGATAAGAGAAATTTGTATTTCTCTTATCATCTTTAAATTTATTCATTCTGAAGATGCCACTTAGCCACTGTAGTGAAACACGAGAAACATTAACGTAGAAATATTCAGAACGTCATTTGTGATTTTTACTTTTTATGCAAATAAGCATTATGCAAGTTGAGAGTGCTTGTTTTTGAGTCATGTAGTCACCGGTGACTACATGACTAAAAATAGGGATTGAACCTCTCAAGAATGAAGAGCAGTGCCAATGTTGACGCACTCTATTCAATTGTTGTTCATCAGTTCATGAGGAACCCACTTGCTGAGCTTAGACACTATTCCAAGTTCTTGCAAATGGTGTTGGACAGTCAATGATGATGAATCAAGATCGTCTGCTAAATCTTCAAAAGTTTTGTGCTAAATCTACAACAGTTACATTAGCATTTCTTGTAATAGCGGCTTCCAGCATATCATTATCGAGAGAGACAGGGCACCCAGAGCAAGGGTGCCCTGTCTCTCTCTCTTTTGCTATCAAAATTTTTGGGACCATCGCTGGTGCTTTTGCACATTTTTTACAGTGTTAGCAGTATTGTTGCCTTTTTTGAATTCATAAACCATGATGTGCTTAATGTGCTCTTCAGTGACCTCCATAGTAATAATGGGTTATTTAAACAATAATTTATGTATGATGTTCTTGCAAGGTGGAATTCCTTAGAACAGTGCTTCTCAAACTTATGGATGCAAAGGCCCCTTTGGAAAAATTCAAATATTTCATGCCCCCCATCTAAAAAAAATTAGTAATACAGACATATATTATTATAATATTTTTTGTATTTATATTCAATACAAAACATACACAGCGAATATTGCAAAAATCAATTGCAAATATTACATTTTTAGTATCTTACATACACATTTGACATGGCACACTTAGTCTTAAAACATTTCAAATTTGTTTTCATTATTTCACGGCCCCTCAACAAAACTGGCAGCCTCCAAGGGGCCCACGGCCCACAGTTTGGGAGGCGCTGCCTTAGAATGAGGCCACCTCAGTTTAGCAGTACTTATAATTTTAAAAATTCATGTTAAGACAACCTGAGACATGTTTGAACAAGTACAGTATAAAAAACAACATTACTTTTGGGATGACCTGATACATTCATGTCACTGAAACACAGTGACACCTTCTCTTATTACTATAATCCACATCTCATGATATCTGGTTTTATTCACTTTGAAAGACAACTATTCTTACAACTAAATTGAAAAGGTAGCAAGTGCATTTCTTGTGTTTCTTCTGTCACCACAGACTACCTCATTTCATCTGCATCAGTTTAAGGATAAAATGTGGTGTGGAGTATATGCATTTAATATTTATGGGGAAAGAACTGAAGGATGTACATTGAAAGGACAGTTTATAAACAATTTATTTATTCGTATGGAGTTTCTTCCCTTTCCCCCCCCCATCCCTATTGGGGCGATGTTGAGCCCCCTCATGGGGGATTAAGTATTTATGGCTGTAGATCCATGTGTGTTCACGGGGCCGGTTTGCCTGCTTGCGGGATGAAAAACCCCAGATAAACTGGGGGAAAACCCTGCTGTCCACGCCCAAGACCACTAACTTGGCTATGGCTGAGGAAGATCCTCAAGCTCCTCACGTCGGTGACGGGAATCGAATCTAGGACACTCCCTCCCCCAGGCATATGGTTGTGAAGTGCACAGCCACTAGGCTAACCGCGCGAACTTTATAAACAATATATTGTTATTAATCTTATAGTTTATATTATATAAAATTGTCCAAAGTATTTCAATGAAGAGATTTTTATGAACTACATACAAATAAATTTATCAAATTTCAATTATTAAAGTTTTGCATATTTCAATTATGAAGCCTTGCAAATTTCAAGCCTTGCGTATTATTCTGATTAGTTTTTTTTTTTTTTCTTGTTTTAGGAGCCCAGAGGCCATGTCACCAGGTGACGTAATCGATGACATTGAGAATATGTTGGCTAATCTTTCAGATCAACTTGATGCCATGTTAGAGGATGAACAAACAATCAAACAAAATGCTCAGTAGTTAGAATTAAGCCAAGTCAAGTTATGACATGCTAGTAGTTTATTAAAAAAAAGGAAAGAGAATTTACAGCATATAGGAGAAAATATATCAAAAACACTTTTCTGATGACAAAAATATCTGGAAACTATCTTGTAAAACATGATTTACAAGATTGAAAATACATGCTTCTCTACCTTTTATGGAATGTAGCATGGCAAATACCATGCTGGAAAAAGAAATGGACTTATTGTAGGATAACATTTCCAAAAAAAAAGATTAAAAAAACAACTTTAAGACCTATCAAAAGAGCATCCTGCTCAGTATGGCACAACGGACTTCCCCCTCCCCCCAACTGACACAGACCACTACATGCCTGGTGCATGTTCATTATATACCTGGGCCATTTTGCATGTAAAAATCTTTGACTTCTTTATTATTCTGCTGCTGGCCAGTGCTGTTTTGTATTCAATAAGTCAACTGCAGGCACAATATTGAATATTCAGTTGGGCACAAATATTCAGTCTCATGTACAGCTGCTGACAATCTGTTCATGGCTTCCACACTCTTTGTAAAGATGTATTTCACATATGCACAAACTACTTTTACAGAAGCACTGCTGGTATCATTTTTATTGTTAACCAACTGTGTTGAAAACCAGAAAACTTGACCAAGAGGGGAAGATATTTCTGGTTTTTGATTCTTTTGGTACTGATTCCAGTATGTATAAAGATTCATTAAAAAAAAAAAAAAAAAGCTATTGTAAAAGTTATTTTGATAAAGTTTGGATTACTTTATGCATTGTAAAATATGGTTTTCAATTTATGAAAATGCATGAGGAAGCATGGATACCTCCAGTATTAGGTTTTATGGAAATAAAATTTTGTATGTAAATGTTAAGATTTAGTGTGACTCTAATCTTGTATCTTCTCCCTTATAAACCACCTGTTAGATGTGAATCACACCACCAGAATTTCAGCTGCATAGGAATAAAAGCAGCCACATGAAGTATCTGGTTGTCTGTCATATGATTAGTGTGATTTAGCTGATGTGTCCTCCAAAGAGTTGGAGTTCTCAGCTTTTGTTTCAATCCTCCCACTTCTTCCCTATGCAACATCAATAGGTAATAGTGTGCCAAAACTGAGAGAATGGTGGACTATCGGACTGTGAAAGTTGCAAATTTATTACAGCATTCTCTGCAGACTGCTGTTGTTGTAAAGATAAAAAGCACTGTTTCTGGTCACTGGATGACTGGTTTTATGTCTGTATATTGTAGAAAGAATCCCAATGTAATAAAATGCTTTCTCTGTGCTTTAGGTTTTTTTTTTTTTTTTTTTTTTTTTTTTTTTTTTTTTTACACCCAACCTTATATGGGAATCCACAATAATATATCTTTCTCAACTATAGAATATGTATCCTGTAACATATGATAAATTCTTCATATAAAATTATATTAAACATCCTTCATTAAAACCCAAAGATTTCCAAGTTTGGTGACAAGCATGCAGCTCAAAGAATGCCGATATTTTGAGATGAGATCGAAATGACAGCATCTCATCTCAAAAATCAGTATTCTTTGAGTTGAGATTGATATGACAGCATAATGCTCCCTAAATTTGAATTCGGTGCCACTCTGATGTTAAATCATTTGTGTTTATCTGTCATTCTAATATATGCACTTCAATACTATGGGAGGAAAAAAAATTTAGTATAGGCATTTAAATATAAAGAGCCAATAGGCTTCATTTCGGCGAAATGAAGCCTATTGGTTCTTTATATTTAAGTAACTTAATAGTTGCACCTTTTTGACAACTCATATAGCAGAGTATATATAAGTTCTTTTCGCTATACCCTTTGGTATCTATTTGGTCTAGCTACTCACTGATGAAGCCTCAAAAAAGGCTGAAAAAACCGGTCTGGGTAGTGACCTCCCACCATAATGTAATAACAGCATACATTTCCTAGGAAATGTGTTTTTACATTATGGAAAATACCAAGAATAGCGATCAGAACTTTACCACCTTTGCTGCGAGTTGCCCGAGATTGTACTACGTACTAGGACTACTTGCATTAGCTCACACTAGTAATCGCCGATACTTTTATAGTTTACTATATTCGGCATGAAACTCTCTGATTCCAATCTCTGAGTTTCCTATTCAGTTTTAAAACAATGTGGGATTTAATATCCCCTTAATTTAAATAAATCAGTATAGGCATTTTAACAATACAGTAATCCCTTAATTATCCAACCACAGAGGAAGAGCAATTTACTGGTCAGATAATTAAAGGGCTGGATAAGTGAAAGTACAATTACATTCTGCTATACTAGAAGTCAGTTGACATACTAATTTATTCTAGGGTGAGTTATTTGAAGGTTGGAAAATTGAGAGGTCGCAATAATTCTTTAGGTAATGTGACTGTCTGGCTCCTTGCTTAATCTTTGTTTATAATTTGTAGGTGCACCACAACACTGTGTTGTATTAGGGTTTTTTAATAACAGTCCAACCAAACAAAAGATTATCAGCCTATAACATGTTAGTATTGTGAGTGGGCTAAAGATTAGATAATCTGGAAATCTTTTTTTTTTTTTTTTTTTTTTTTTTTTAAATGGTGCTTTTCAACTTGGCCTTTCAAATAAGCAGCATGGTAGTCTTGATATTCCCAATGTGACTTAAATTGGATTATTTTTAAAATATAAATTATGCAAAATGATATAAAATTATGTGTTACTATATTTATGCTAAATTTCTAAGAGATTTTAGTACACAACTACAAGTGTGAACATGCTGAATTTGTGAATGAATTTCCTGTCCAGATAAGATGTGACTTTAGCACGAAACCTTAATATTGGGTCAATGTGAAATGCATGTGAGTAGAAGATAAAATTCTCAGTATTATCATTAATACTCTACATTTTAATAGGGAGCATTAAAGGTATTATCATCATTATAATATTCAAATATTATTATCATTGATAATTTTAAATATAGTTGAATTATTATTATCATTATATGACAACTCCAAGGACTCATCGCAAGGACACTACTCCACTACCTAATAGTAATTAATGTAACTATAAGAATTACACGAGGGCAGAATTATAGAAGGTATTTTTGCTGAAAAGAATATTAGCTTAGTTTAAATGTGGAATTATTGTACATTTTATTTTAGAATTGTATTCCTTTCTGGCTGAAAGATGTTCATAAAAAAAGAAAAGTGGGCATTAAAAAACTTTTATGCTCACTTTTAATTAAGAGACTAAAAACTTCATTTAGTCTCTCTCTAATTCAGCTATAGGCTTACATTATTAGAATTTGCCTAATTGCTTTATTTCATAATGATTTTAACTTCAAAATGAAGTTTTTTCTTCTCTTAAAAATAATAAATTTCACATAACACAAAATCAAGCCATATTCAAAATAAAAAAAAAATATGATTTGCTAAAATAATTTTTTAGGCATGTTTAGATAATTAATAAAATAAAATAAAGATAATGCTTAATATCCTATCAGTTTTCTTAAAATTTTTGGTCTGCTCATCCCATATGTTGACATTTACTGTAAAAGAATGCAGGCAGACCATAATGGTGCCAAAATGACAGAATTCTCCAAAATTCTCAAAAATCATTTCATTAAAATTTTGCAACAAAGTAAGACATCATTTCTTATTATTATTATTATGTGGCACCTCCAAGGAGTCTATAACTCATTGAGCGAGATTACTTACTCTACCACTCTGTCTCCACCACATCATCTACACCAATGCCATCTACTACCCAACACCACCACTAGTATTTTCACAGACAATCCCAAACATCCATGCACATGGCAGGATTCGAACCGACAGCCTTTTGGCTGGAGAGCAGATATGCTAACCACTTGCCCAACTAGGCTGGCATTAATTAATAGCTTACTCTGATACTCTAAATCAGTGGTTCCCAACTTTTTCCACTTGTGCACCCCTTTTAAACCCATTTCTATACATTGTATCCCTTGTTTTTAAAATAGCTGTTTTTAAATACTGACACTTTTGTTCATTGCCTATCTTAATGTAAAATATGCCTATTTTAATATCTTTCCGCCATTACTGATTATTTTTCGTGTACCCCTGAACAGCTCAGCACGTACCCCCAGGGGTACGTGTTGAGCCGTTCATGGGAACTAATGCTCTAGATGTCATGTAGAAAGAATTGTAGTGCTTCGTTTATTATAATAGTCTACAACAGCGTTTCTCAACCTATCTAAGCCCAAGGACCAGTAAAATGCCTAAAACAATTCTACGGACCACTAACTTACAGAGTAGTTGGAGGGGCAAAGCGATCCTTCCCAGGCAGCACTTTTTTGGTGTTTAAGAAATCTTGCCATACTGTCTATAAAACAGCAACTGAGTGAAGAAATTGACTTCGACAATTTTGTGAACAGAAAACTAAGAAAAATAACATTTTAGAATGTTGAAATTAAAGTTTTACTTCAAAAATAAATATATTGTTTTTAATTCATTTCCCTGTACGTCATTTTGACTTTTTGAAATTTTTTTTAAAACCTAAGTAGGAATTACCAACATTTCTGAAAAACTGTGCCATTTATAACATAAATCTAAAAGCATGTTTTGAATACATATGGAAACATAATTAATTAAATTGGAAGTAACCGATTAAAAGTGTATCATCATTGAACAAAGTTTTAATTTTTATTAAACAAATAAATAATATGATCTAATTATGTTACTACTTACTTTTAATGAGATGGTTGAGCTTCTCAGCCCTTGCAGAGTTGCTGAATATTTGGCTCAATATTGGTCAAATTCAGTCGAAGATCAGCACACACATGAAGACGATTTCTGTATTTTGTTTTTATTTGAAGGAGCAATAATAATCCTTTCTCACAAAGATAACTTGTAGAGAACTGCATGATGATTTTCAATGCTTCGTCAGATAATTCGGGAAATTCACTTCTCACCGAAAACGAGATCCAAAATTGAGCCAAACCAAGATCACGAATTGCATTTTAAGCCCACTGTCACTTGAAAGCTCAATTAACAGTTCTTTTTTTTTGATAACGAAAGGTCATTCTCGTGACTGCAAGCCTGAAATTGGATCGCGAACCCACAGAAATTTCTTATAAAAGTTATTCGGAAAATATGTTTCAAAATTCCTTTTCAGATTTATGAGGTGGTCACAAACCCTTTCCAGAAACTCAGAATCAACAAAAATATCTTTTTACTCTAAAAAGGATTCCAATGTTGGAAAAGGTGCAAATTGTCTGTCTTTTACATAATTAATCCATAAAACCAGTTTTTTCTCGAATGTCTTTATTTTATTGTAGGCATCAAGAACAGTTAAACAATTTCCCTGAAGGGAGAATCTAATTTCCAAAAAATGTCTGAAAGATAGGATAGTGTTGATAGCCATGCTTCGTCAACTAGGAGTGATGCAAAATCAGAATTACGTTCATTTACAAATAATAAAACTTCGTGCCTTAATTGAAATAACCTTGTTAGTACTTTGCCCTGGAAAGCCAGCGAATTTCAGAATGAAGCAAAAGTTGTATATATTCACTGCCCATTTCATTGCAGAGTACTGAAAAAACCTGTTATTTAACGGTCGAGCTTTAATAAAATTAACTAGCTTTACAGCGTTATATAGCACAGTTTTAAATTCTGATGGCATTCCTTTGGAGACTAACACTTCCCTGTGTATGAAACAATGTATCCAATTCACATCCTGTGCTACTTCCTTGACCATAGAAACAACCCCATTATGCCTTCCTGTAAGGGCGCAAGCTACATCCGAACAGAAGCCTATACGTTTTTTCCAGTGGATCCCTTTGTGTATTATGTAATTGTCGAGAGTGTGAAATATTTCTTTTCAGTTGTTCGGGATGGCAAAGTTCTACAAAATAGAATATCATCATGAATGTTGTTATCATGCGCATATCTTACATAGCATATTAACTGTGTATCACTTAACATCAGTAGTATCGTTCTATTTGTAACGCATAATAAGGGCTCTTCTTAACTCTTTCGATTAACTGAGATTCTACATCACCTGCCATATCATTAATTCTGCAACCGGCAGTGTCATTTGAAAGAGGAATCAAATCAACATCTTTTAGTAACTTGTTGCCAGACATCGTTTTTACCACATCCTTTATAGCTGGAAGTAGCAAATTTTCCACGATAGAATGAGGTTTCTCTGTTTTCGCTATGCGCAAACTTAAGAGATAGGATGCTTCCAGTGCCTTGCTATTAATGGAACCCATGGCCGAAACTATATCTTTCCCGTGATTTAATGTCCCTAAGCATAGCTGAAAAAATTCGATTGGCTTATTTTTCACATCACAATGTTTAGTTTCTAAATGTCGTCGGAGTTTTGCAGGTTTCATGCACTTGTTTGACAACACTTCATAACACAAAACACATTGAGGTTTCTGTTCACTTTCATCTCCACACCAAGTAAACCTGAATTCTAAATATCAACTGTTATATTTATTACTGTGCTTTTTCTTTGAACTGCTTGTTTCATCTTTAATAGTATCAGATTTTCTCACCGTTACAACATTTGTATCACAATTAGGGTTAGCACCACCTGTTTCATTTGCCTTTCTTTTCAAAGTCCTAGTTCTAAGCCACTTTTCCATTATTAAAAAACGTTTCCAAAAAATAAATAAATATATAATACTGGGGTTAACTCAGGACACACTTTGTCCAAGTATCACTTAGCACTTCTCAAGATATACTGAGCCTTGGTTGAAGGAGGGAAACCTTCAATAATAAAAATCAATAAACAACAAGCCACTGGTTGCAATGTGGACAATGTGGATAACACATGTTCTCTTCAAATCTGACAAAAAGCATGGGAAGGCGGAAGCAATAAAACTATATTATTGTTAACTTCAGCCCTCTTTTATTATTGTTATTCTGTCACTACAAATTTGGTGGCAGAATGATGAATAATAAAACGGGTGAAGTGAATAACAGTCTAATTATAGGCCAGTCTGTGTGTCATCAGTAGTTGTTAAGATCTTGGAGAAAGTAGTGAGGGAGGGACCGTATACAGCATTGGGCAGATGAGGGTAATGTTATCTGTGAGAATCAACATGGATTTGTGAAAGGACGCTCTTGTTTTAGCAATATGCTAGCCTTTTATAATAAAGTTACAAGAACATTAGATGAGGGAAAGGCATATACTGCAATTTTCTTAGACTTGGCGAAGGCATTTGACAGGGTGCCACAATAAGCTGATATTTAAGTTGCAGCACATGGGTCTGGATGTCAGATTGGTCAACTGGATTCAGGATTGGCTGTCTGATAGGTATCAGAGAGTTGTGTATGGTGGAGCAGTTTCCAGGAGGCAGAGGGTTACAAGTGGGGTCCCACAGGGCTCGGTACTAGGACCTATATTGTTTAACCTTTATATCAATGACATAGCCAGTGGATTGCAGGGGGATATTCAGTTGTTTGCGGATGATGTGAAGCTGGGAAGGATTATTAGTAATAGTGCAGATGTGGTAGCCCTGCAAGAGGATTTAAATAAGCTAGACAGATGGGAAAATGAATGGGGTTGTCAGTTTAATGCAGCAAAATGTAAGGTCTTGAGGTTTGGGAAACATCGATGGGATGCTGCATACTCTATGGGAGGAGTTATACTGGAGGAAGTAGGGGAGACAAGAGATCTGGGGTTGATGATTGATAGAAACCTGAAGTTTAGGGGACATGTTGCAAAGGTGGTGAAGGTAACACAGAGGATTGCTGCTATTATGAGAAGGACACTGACCTGCAGAGATAAGAGGGTTATCATTCCATTGTATAAGTCTCTGATCAGACCACACTTGGACTATTGTTCTCAGATTTGGTCCCCAGGATTTGAAGGGGATAAATTAACTGTGGAAAGGATACAAAGACGGATGACAAAGATGGTTTCAGGACTGTACAAGGATAGTTATGAGGATCGGCTGAGAGAATGTGGACTGCAGAGTTTGGTGGATAGAAGAAGGAGAGGTGATATGATTGAGACTTTTAAACTGTTGAGAGGTGGTTACAGGGTTGACACTGGGGAGTTCTTTCGCTTGGTTGAACAGCAGGAAGGAGTGATGACAAGAGGCCATCCCTGGAAGTTACGAAAGGAAACTGTGAG